>NC_059142.1:1500000-1682500 GCF_020740605.2 Lemur catta
CACATGCATGACATCCGCACAGCTTGGCAGCGTGCTGGGGGGGTCCCGATGGGTGACGCTCACAGTGCCTACAGCCTCAGCAAGACAGGAGGCGGCAGAGCGGCTGGCGGGGACCCCAGTCCTCTGTGGAAATTCCAGCATTTCCTGCAAGGGCAGCTGCAGTGGCGACCGAGACCTGACAAGGAGTCAGACACTGGTTTGAAAACAGACTCCACTTAAGTTCAGCACTTTGAGAAAATACTAACAATAAATGTCACCGGGGAAAAGTTCATAATCAGACAGAAACAAAATATATTTATTAGAAATATTACACATCCGTCATACACTTTCCCGTTAGCAATTAAATACATCTATGCTAGCACGGCCCGCCCCGACGGTGCATGCAGGACCCAGGGTGCTCTGTCCAGGAACGAGCCACAGACGCGGCTACTGCGTCTGAGCCACCGGGAGGGCGCAGATTCGGCAACGCCCTAGCCTGGGTCCCAGGAGTGAAACACCCAGTGACTTTGGGTAACTGTAGATGTTAAAAATACCTTTTAAAAAGGCTGCTAAGTCATGTCCTTTGTGCATGGCATTGTCAGGTCATCTCAAAATGGCACTGGAGCTTGGGAGTGGTGAGAACCACTGCTGGGTGTGGCGAGGGGGTCTGCATCTGGCGGCGAGAGTCCCCCGTCTCCGGCCTGCCCCTCCGTGGGGAAGTGGGATGGGAGGATGGACCCCTTGGGGACGTGTGTTTCTGTCTAACACCCACGGCATCTCTGTAAAAGCTGTCAAACAACAACTGAATGAAGGAGGAAAGCAAAAGGCTAACACTGTTTTTGAAATGAGAAGGGACTGGGGCGGGAGAAGCTCCTCAGGATGTTGTCCCCACAGGGAGGGGCCAAGGTGCTGCCCTCAGTCAACTAAAATTCAGTCCAGGAAACAACGCACAGTGCAGAGAGCCACAGACTTCTCTCTGCATCTTAAAAACTCCTCCACTCTTCTGGTTCTGCATTTTGCAGCTGTCTTTTATATAAAACTTATACATTTTTTTAAAGGGGTCTGCAGAACCCATAATTATAATGACCAAGCGCTGGCTGCGGGAAGACGGGAAGAGACTGGGCTACTGTGGACTCTGACAGCCACAGGAGGGAACAGCGGGCACGGCGCGAGCTGCTGAGCAGAGGAAAACACAAGACGCTCCCTGCTGTCTCAGTTGACCGATGTTCCCCCTTCCCCCGGTACTCTGAGCTGTCCTGTGAAAAACGGACCTAAAAACCTTCGCTTGGCCCAGCCTGGGTGGACCTGGCTGTGCTGGAGGGCCTGTCCCCTGCACCCCTGAGGCCATCAGTCAAGGCCCCAGGACCCCGGCAGATCCAGACCTGCCCACTTGCCCTGAAACGCCACCTGTGTCTCTATGGACAGGACACTCATTCCTCCTCTACACGTGTGCCCCGTGGCAAAGAAAATGGCAGTCAGGGAACCTCCTTGAGTCATAAAAATAACTTGCATACGGCTTTTCTTTCACATGATGTTTCTTTCCGTTTTAGCCCACAGGGCGCAGCACACAGACAAGAATGGACGAGCTTGGCCAAAGTCAGTGGCAAGGTGGGCTCCCACTGGAGAGGGGCTGGGACCACCCAGTGTGAGGGACAGAAATGCAAAACCACCCGGCATCAAGACTGCTTTCCCAGAGCTGGTTCTAGATCGTTTACACATAATCAGTCAAAACAGCGAGCTGATCAAAACAAAGCGGCCGTGAGGTAATGGCCACAGCCAAACAGCCGCTCAGGGGCTCGGGCTGCCCACGAAAGGTGCCCCTTCCCCCCAGTGGCTCTCGACACGGCTGTGCATTGGAGTGGCTCAGGGAACTTTGACAATATATAGAATGCATCCCTGGTCCCCTTCCAGATGTGCTGAACCAACTGATGGGGCCGGCCAAGAGTGTGTTTTCAACCCCACCCCCGGAGACTGCGACACCCCGCACACCGGGAGCCACAAAGAGGGCAGTCAGGGCGGCCTGTGCAGCCCGGCTGCCGCCTCTGCAAAGGTCTGGCCTGGAGGGAGGGGACAGAGCCCATGCCGCTCCCAGCGTGGGGACTGGACCCGGCTGTGAACGTGGGTCAGATCAGCAATCAGAGATTTACTTTAAATGATAATGGCAGGAATTGTAATTCTCAGTGACTTACTGCAAGGATGATCCTTTGTCAGAGGGGCACTAACACAGCTATCTGGCACTTCAAACATCAAGTGACAGGCATTACGCATTTGCCCCAACTGCCCGTGTGAACCGCACAGAACACCGGATGGTTACCTGGGCTGGACCGAGCACCTCTGAAGGGACTGGGGCAGCCCTGGGGAGGGCTCTGCTGCCACCCAGGGTAACCAGCAGGATTTGGGGGCACGCTATAAATGGGGGCCATCGCCATCCACCCCTAAGGGCTCCTTTCTGCCGTGCAAATGTAAGAGCCTAATGAAGCACTGAAGACTGCGTCAGTCCAGACTGGGACGTGGTGTGGGTTTGCCGCCTGCCTCTCTCCCGGAGTCACAGGTCCTCGGCCCAACTGTGCGAAGCCATGGGGACTGACAGGCACAGGCCACTCCGCACACAAGTGGCTTCCTGTCCCGTGCCGTGTGTGGTGTGAACGGGTTGGACTGAACGGCAGGACAGATGTGCAGGCAGGGCTGCGGCTTCCTTGCCAGGGTGAGAACGACCTGCTGCCAGGGGGCAGCCGTGGGACACCTCCCAGGGCCCCGGCAGCAAAGTACTCAGGGGCTTTACTTTTGAGACAATAAATCAAATCAGAGATCACGAGATCTCAAAAATGTAATCAAGTTCTAGGTTTTAATGTTGTTACCTAGAACTTGAGCACATTGCCCAGAAAGGGCCAAAGTGTTTCCAGGTTGCCCTGGAGAGAATGCCCCACTGTCTGTGTTTTGTCTGGTGATTTCTGTGGGGTTTCTTGGCCAGGAGGGGAGGGGGCATTTAGCAAGGGCAAAATTTTTATACAGGCAAAAGTCAGGGTATGTTTTGCAAAAAAGAGACTGATCTGGAGGAGCTGCTCCCATCAACCTGCGTGCGGACTGCGTGTTGAGTCACCCAGGGTGCCGGGCGGGGCGAGCGCGGCCTGGGTCTCGGTGTGGAGGGAGGGAAGCTGGCGTCTTAGCAGCGTCCTGCAGGAGAGGAGCAAAGCGTCCCCGAGTCACGCTCCAAAATGCTTCTGCATCCGAGACTGGTACGTGGCGGACCCAGCTCTGTCTGTTATCTGTGTTGGTCTGCTCGGATTGAGCCTTCCTTGGAAGCCCAGACGGCTGGGTGGTCGGTGACCAGGCGCTTCCGGGACAAACCACAGCAGGTGGCTCCGCGGCAGCTGCTCTCAGGCCCTCCCGGGCTACGTCTCAAAGTACTTGTAGATCTGGGCCACGTACTGCATCACGCTCTGCCAGTCGGGCCGGTCCGTGTACAGCATCTCGCTGAGCTCCTGCAGGGGAGGGGACAGGTCACAAGGGGGCACATCCCAGACCCGCCAAGAGGGACGCAGGTCCAGGCCGGGCCGCGCTGCCTGAAGGCCTCCACCCGCGCGGGCGGACGGTGCGGACCGAGGAGCGGGAGGAAGAGCCGGTCCTCCCGCTCACGTGGGGCACGCCGTCCTTTCCAAACACACAGGACACGACCTCCCACCCACCGCTGTCATCTTTTAATATGACAGCATTAAAAAGTTTTAAAAAGTGACTGATAATTTCACTGTCAAAACAATTTCCACTTTTTTTAAATTACATTTTCTAAATTATACCTCTCGCTTCCCGGGCGTCCGCCGCAGCAGACAGACACTCGGTGACCAGGCTGCGCTCTGAGCGTCCCCACGCCGAGGCCACGCGCCGCCGCCGAGCGCCGCCCGGGGCCTGCCGCGCACAGCGACAGGGACACGCGGCCACGTCACTTCCTTACGATTACAGCCGGCGCCACACGCATCTGTGCAGCACGGCGTCCTGTGGGATGAGCTCTTAGGACAAATTTCTAGGAGTGGGATTGTCACAAAGGCCTTGACCAACTTAAAATGCAACCATTTACTGTCCACCATTAAATGTTATCATTTAATGTGTTTTTTTTGCTAGCTTACTGATTTTTTGCCTTTTTTTTGCTAATGTGCTAATCTCTATTTGTTTTGCTGATTTCGAAGCCTGTCGCGCTAAGCACCCTCAGCAGGAGGCCAGACAGCCAGCAGCAAGGCAGTGCGGCCTCACAGGGCACTCGGTCCAGCTTTTCTGACATTTGTGCCACCGAACATGTTTAATAATTAACTTTGGGATTGGATTTGGATTCTTTTGTGGTCACAAGAGAACAGGAGGAAGGGACCCTGCTGTGAAGCCAGAAGCGGAGACCCGATGGAAACACGAGGCGGAACTTAGCACATCTGCTCCTAGGCGGTGGCAGAACTGGCGGAGGCTGTTAAAGAGCCATTTTTCCTCTCGTTCAACAATGTCTAAATAGACTTTACTGATTTTGCTCCTTGGTTACACTAGAAAATTAACAGCATATCATTAGTCATGGGGCCGGGTGGAAAGGAGCGAGTGGAATGAACAGCCTGCACAGGTACTTGCATCAATTTTGAAAGAAAAACCAAACTTTCACAGAATACAAGGGTACAAGGTTTCCTTCTACTTAGACTGCTGTAGTCCTGACTGTGCACACAGACTGACCCCTGGAAAGCTGAGACCCTCACACAGTAGGGCTGCAAATATGACGATGTGAGAAGTGAGCAAGAGCTGAGTGTGCTGCTTTGGAGACGTGAGCTCTGAGGAAGGGGGGGAAACCTTCCTCTGTGAGCTGGGAAGGTGTGTCTTCAATTTCAGAGAGGATTCAGAGGTCCAATCAGTAGTCACAGTTTCACCCAGACTATCTTGTATCCTTGACCCTAACAATAATTGAATTAAAAGTATTTTGGTACATTGTTAACATCACATTTAAAATTTTTTGAAGAAATATTTTGCACATTTCAGGAGAAAGAGTATGCTGCATTAGATGCAATCTTATAATGCACGACATTTGTTTGAATTAGTTTAAAACCTTCCAAAAAAAAATTACCAGACACATATGATTTTACTGATGGAGTCTATCAAATACTTAAGAAGAAATAATACAAAACTCTACACAATTTCTTCCAAAAAATAGAAGAGGAGGGACTACTTCTCAACTCATTCTACAATGCCAGGTCACCCTATAGAGACGTTACAAAAAAACTACAGACCCATTTCTCACGTGAACATGGACATAGAAACCCTTAACAAATATTAGCAAATTGAATCCATTAATCTATAAAAAGTATAACACATCATGATCAAGTAGGGTTTATCCCAGGAATATAGGCATGGTTAAACATTTATAAATCTATGTAATTCATCATATTAAGAGACTAAATAAGAAAAACCATATGATCCTATCAACAGATAAAGAAAAAGCATTACACACAATTCAACAGGGACAATAGTTTTTATTCTTGATAAAAACTCTCAAAACACTAGGAACAGAAGGGAACTTGTTTTACCTAGTAAAGGATATATGTACCCAAAACCAAGCTGGCATCACACTCAATAGTGAGAGACTTGAATGCTTTCCCCATAAAATCAGGAAGAAGACAAGAATGTCCTCTCTCACTTGTCCTGCTTAACACTGTACAGGAAGTTCTAGCTAGTGCAGGAAAGCATGCAAAAGAAACAAGCGGCATAGAGATTGGAAAGGAAGAAGTAAAACTGCCTTTATTTGCAGATGTCATGATTGTCTATGTAGAAAACCCAAAAGAGTCTACACATAAGTTTGGCAAAGTTTTAGAATACAAAGTCAGTATACAAAAGTCAACTGCTTTCCTATATACCAGAAATGAACAACTGGAATTTGTAATAATAAAATAAAAATTACCATTTACAGTAACACCAAAAAAAAAAAAAAATGTACCAAGGTCTAAATCTAATGAAATATGTGCAGGATCTATATGCAGAAAACTATAAAACACTGATGAAAGAAATCGAAGATCTAAACAAATGGGGATTATATTCTGTGTTCATGGATTGAACTGTTAAAATGTCAGTTCTTCCCAGTTTGATTTATAGGTACAATGTAATCCCAATCAAAATCCAAGCAAACTTTTTTGTGGATATTGACAAACTGATTCTAAAATTTAAAAAGGCAAAGGTACTAGAATAGCCAAAACAATCCTGAAAAGAAGAACAAAGTTAGAGGACTAGATTTCAAGACTTCTAATAAAGCTATATTAATCAAGACAGTATGATATTGGTAAGGGACAGACACTAATATCAATGAAACAGAACAGAGTCCAGAAATAGAACCACACAAATATAGTCAACTGATTTTTTTTTTTTTTGAGACAGAGTCTCACTCTGTTGCCTGGGCTAGAGTGCTGTGGTGTCAGCCTAGCTCACAGCAACCTCAAACTCCTGGGCTCGAGCAATGCTCCTGCCTCAGCCTCCCGAGTAGCTGGGACTACAGGCATGTACGACCATGCCCGGTTAATTTTTTCTATATATATATATGTTTTTAGCTGTCCGTATAATTTCTTTTCTATTTTTCAGTAGAGACGGGGTCTCGCTCTTGCTCAGGCTGGTCTCGAACTCCTGAGCTCAGAAGATTCACCCACCTCGGCCTCTCAGAGTGCTAGGATTACAGGCGTGAGCCACCGCACCCGGCCTAGTCAACTGATTTTTGACAGAGGTGAAAATGCAATTCAACAGAGAAGGGACAGTCTTTTCAACAAATGGCACTGAAACAGCTGGATGCCCATATGCAAAAAAGAAGAAAAAAAGCCCTAAACCTACACTTTATAGCTTACACAAAAACTGATTTGAAATGGATCGTAGACCTAAATGTAAAATGCAAAATTATAAAAGTTCTGGGGAAAAATATAGGAGAAAATCTGTGTGACCTTGGGTTTAGTGGTAAAATTTTAGATACCACACTGCAAGCATGGGAAAGGTCAAGAAAGAGAAAACTAATAAACTGGATTTTATCAAAATTTAAAACAGAGAAAGATACTGTTAAGAGAATAAAAAGACAAAGCCACAGACTGGAAGAAAATATCTGAGAATCACATATATGATGAAGGGCTTATACGCAGAATATACAAAAATATTCTTAAAATTCAACAGTAAGAAAACAATCAGATTAAAAAATGAGCAAAGGCTCTGAATGGACACTTGGCAGAAGAAGATGGGCTGGCAGATACGCACCTGCGAACAAGCTCAGCACCGTCTGCAGGAGGGAAATGCCAAGTGAAACGAGATGCTCTTATGTACATACTAGAATGTGTAAAATCTAAAAAATGGCCATACCAGATACCGGTGAGGACGCAGGGGCAACAGGAACTCTCTTACTTGTGAATTTTTACTGTTTACAACTAAAACCACAACTACAACAAGAAGTCATATCATTTATGGGATCATTTTTGCTTTTTCTTTTTTTTAAGACAGGGTTTTGCTGCGTTGCCCAGCTGGAGTGCAGTGGCTATTTACAGGCTCAAGCCCGTTCCTGGTCAGCACAGGTGTTTTGACCTGTTGGATTCCAACCTGGGCTGGGTCACCCCTCCTCAACCAACCTGCTGGTTCCCCCTGCAACCCTTGCGCCTCAGCCTCTCCAGCAGCTGGGCTTAAGGTGCACACCACCGCACCTGGCCATTTATGGGATAGTTTTTGTGATGTGAACACAAATTCTACCAGAAGATACTAATTCACTCAATAATTTTCCGTACAAGACCTAGCAAACACACAGGAGGCAGCAGGTGGGCGCAAGTTGCAGCAGGGCAGGGCCTGCTCCGCAATGGCACGCTGGACGCAGCTGCGAAGAGGCCATGACGGGGAGGGTCTGCGGGTAGGATTCAACCTGGAAGACGCTTTCTTCCCCCTATTTAATGCTAAAGTAGGCCTTTCTTGGTAAAATTTTTGCTGAAGGCTTGGCTAGCCCTACTCAAATAAGAGAAGCGATGAATTTAGTAAAGTTCCTGCATATGTGTGTATCTAGATAGAAATACAGCCTAATGGGGATAATCATAAAAAAGTGATACACATCTTATGTTTTTCATTTTAACTTGAGACATGCTGCTATACTTATTTGCCCATCTAGCGAGTTCTGGCCTTTTATTTGAGCCTGGTCCAAGGCTGGGGGTGTGAAGGTATCTTTCTTGCAAAAGCCAGTCCTAGATACAGGGGTCTAGAAGGTCCTAATTTGCTTTTGTTTTTTTAAAGTGGAGCAAAATTTAAAAAAATTTGTGAAGCAGACTGACTGCAGAATCCACCTAGATGTTTACAATTGCTTCCAATCTTTTTTACAAATCTTTTCATTGTGAAACATTACATACAAAAATGAATATAAAATAAAAATCCATAATTTAATGAATTATTATAAAGCAAATATTAGAGTGTAATCACTACCCAGATCAAGAAGTAGCACAATGCATCCCAGGAGCCCCCGTGGGTCCCTTCCTGTTCACAACCTGCCGTGACAGTTGCCATGTGTGTCTTTCAAGAACCTTCTACAGCATTAACCTGGCAAGGAGAAGCAAGCTTCTACTGTACCGATGAAGCTGCCTCTGAAGTTAAAGGCTAACTCTGAGTAACTGTAGACAGAGACTGTAGACCCTTTGGAACTGGCACCTCAACTGATGGAGGGAAAGACTCTCCAGTGTGGTTTGGTGTGGATACCCGTGGGGTGTCTTCGCATGGGGTAGCACCCGTTCCATGGGATGCTGAAGGCAGAACCACCAAAATGGAAGAGAAAAAGACTCCAGCCAGGATGAAAATAACTTGGTTTGGAAAATATTGGCTACTGATGAACAAAATGTGGTGTGTGCGTCCATGTCTGTGTGCGTGTGTGTGTGTGTATGTGTGTGTGTGTGTGTGTGTGTGTGTGTGTATAAAATGGGATACTATGCAGCCTTGCTAAATCACCGATGAACCTGAGGACACTGTGCTGAGTGAAATAAGCCAGTCACAAAAGACAAACACCACGTGACTCCACCCGTGCGAGGCAGCTGGAGCAGTCAGATCCACACGGGCAGAAAGCAGGCTGGCGGCTGCCAGGGCCAGGCTGGGGGGACAGTGTTTAATGGGTGCAGAGAGTCAGTCTGAGGAGATGGAAAGACTTCTGGACGTGGAGGGTGACGACTGCACGACAATAGGAACGTACTTACTGCCACTGAACTGTAAACTAAAAGTTGTTAAGATGGTGAACCTTACATGTATTTTACCATAATAAAAAACAATTCAAAAAAAGATACAGCTTCTTGCTCCAATGAGGGTCCAATGAGTCTGGACGTGGAAAATGCCCAGAATGGTGCCTGGCACGTGTTAAATATGAAAAAACTCAACCATTTAAGTATACCTTATCAAGTCTCCCCTGCAGGGTAGGCCCCGGAATCACTCTGATAGTTCCATGAAATCTTGAGCTGCGATGACCTCCCTCCACAGGGCACCCGAGGAGCTCAGCCTGCATGTGCAGGGGCTGTCCCAGTGGTCACTCTGGCTTCCTCAGTGGGCAATGGCCTGGTGTGGCAGTGTCCCCATACTAAGACACAGGCACAGCAGCCCTGGAGGACAGACACTCTGATTGTTTTCTTGTTTTTGTTTTGAGACAGAGTCCCACTGTGTCGCCCAGGCTGGAGTGCAGTGGCATCATCGTAATTCACTGCAGCCTCAACTCAGGCTCAAGTGATCCTCCTGCCTCACCCTCCCAAGTAGCTGGGACTACAGGTGTGCACCACCATGCCTGGCTAATTTTTCTGTTTTTTGTACAGATGAGGGCTTGCTATGTTGCCCAGGCTGGTCTCGTACTCCTGATCTCAAGCGATCCTCCTGCCCTGGCCTCCCAAAGTGCTAGGATTACAGGTGTGAGCCACCACACCCAGGCTCGGGCTGCTTTTTATGGTAATGGCATGGCACCACATGTCTTCTCACACCTGATTCTTCCTGAAGGGAGCTGCTCACACTCGCGAGACGGTGGGCTAAGACTCTCTCACTACATGGTGGTTGAGGAGGAACGCTTTCTAAAGTTTGGGCACCACTGTAGAGCTTCACTTTTTAAAGATCTTGTCCTTGCTGATATGCTCTGCCCAGAAACTTGTATCTACTTGAATATACACATATAAGTGAAAAGTTTCCCTGCAGAATCTAACAATGGAACTTGATCAAAAATTTGGGATTATTACTACTGTCACTTCTGATTGGGTGTAGTTTAAAAGTGTCATGTGTAATTCAATGTATTATTTTTCAATCTACATCAAGATATTGAAAAGTAAATTTAAGAATGTAGGAAATTGCTATTCTGTTGATGGTACAAGCTGTTTAAATTTGTCACAAACATTCCTAAAATGCTTTTGAGATTAATTATGTGGTGTCAGCAGCTCCTCACAGAAAGCACTTGCTGGCTCTGACGATTAGGACAAGATGATCCCATTCACTTCCCAGCTCACTAACTTCTATAGAACATTAGAAAAAAATATTTAAACAGAAGTAAATATTAACTACAACACTACAAAGAAAAAGGTATTCTGTGTATAATATTAATATAATCTTCTAACAAGTTCTCATTATATCTTTGATCCTTACATAAACTCTGCTGATACGTGTTAGTCATGGCATTGTTTCTGGAGGGAGATCCCTGTTACTCCACCCTGATTAGAGGTGTAAATTCCCTTGCTCCTTTTCAAATTCTCTGGACTTGTGTATACATGATAGGGATATCTATTTCTTAAAGATTTAGAAGAATTTGGGCTCACCGGGACTTTTTTTGTGCAAGGCTAGATTTTAAACAATTTTTTTATTTACTACTTTTTTTTTTTAGAGATGGGGGTCTCACTATATTGCTCAGGCTGGTCTTGAACCCCTGGCCTCAAGCAATCCTCCTGCCTCAGCCTCCCTAGTAGCTAGGACTACAGGTGTGTGCTATCATGCCCAGCTAATGAAAAAAATTTTTTTTGAGAGATAGAGTCTCAATGTGTTGCCCAGGCCGGTCTCAAACTCCTGGATTACAGGAATGAGCCACTGCCTTGGCAAATTCAATCTCTTTGATGGTTAAAGTTCTATTTCTTTCTGGGTGAGTTCTGGAGAAATATTTACATTTAATATTTGAAGAAATATGTTGATGTTTTTCTAGAAAACTGTTTCCAAATTATATTTGCATAACATTGTTCATAGCACTAAGATTTCTATGACAGCTATACTTTCAGTTTTTCATTTCTCAGATTCCCCACATCCTCTGAGGGTTATAAAATGGTATCTCACTGTTGTTTCAAGTTAGATATTCCTGATCACTAATGAGACTGAACATCTTCAAAAATGTTTATTGGCCATCCGTGATCCTCTTCTGTGACTGGCCTATTCTAGCCTTTGATAATTTCTTACTAGGTTGTCTTTTTATTAATGGTTAGTAGAAATTTTTTATAGGTTATCTGTCTTCTCTTTGCTTTTTCTGCAGTTTCCTTATGCTGTGTCTGGATGGATATTTTCTTTTATTCATCCTGCTTGAGATTCAAATCTGTGGACTTTTTCATCATTCTGGAAAAATTTCAGGTACCATATCTTCAAATATTGTCTCTAGTTCATCCTGTCTATCCCCTTCTTTGGAATTCCCACTGGACATTGTCTGATTTTCTCTTCCATATCTCTTAAGCTCTGTGACAGACACTATTACTTGGTTAACCCAACAGTCATTCCCAACCTCTCTCTCCCTTGCAGGCTTCCCACCAAAGAAGCTGAAAAATGTTACAAACTCACTTCCTCAAATGCCCTTACAGGTGAGGTGACCACGTACACAGAGTACTGCCAATCAGCTGGAAGAACCTCAGGGAGCCCTTTACCTTTCTTGCCAAAGGGGAAAGAGGTGAGGCAGTTGCTCGCTCTCTTTCCCCTTCTTCCTGCTGTGCATGTGAAAGTGATGTCTGAAGCTTGGGAGCCACATTCAACCACAAAAGGACAAGTATGGGGACAAAAAGCCAATACATTAAAGATGGTGGAGTGTAGAAAAAAGACACTCCGGGGTCCTTGATTTCAGCATTAAGCAGTGAATCAGTCTAGAAACTACTTTTGGACTTCTTGTTTAAAAAAATTAATATCTTTATGGTTTAAGCAATTGTTAGTTGGGTTTTCCATTTCTTGAAGATAAACACATACTAATAAAACCTCTCTATGATATTTTTTAATATCTCTTTCATATTCTGGGTAATTTCCTTATATTTATTTTCCAGTTCAGTAGTTCTCCCTTCTGCTGTATCTAATCAGTTTGACAAGTCATCTCATTGTGTTTTTAATTCCAAATTTTCATTTATGGAAGTTTTATTTTATTCTTTTTCCAAATCTCTTTTTTGACAGTATCATCTTTCTTCCTTATGGTTTCTATTCTTCCTTTTATCTGTTTAATATGTTTAAACACAGTCTTTTTGTAGTCTCTTATTATTCTGATAGATAATCTTCTTGTTTGTTTTATCTGCTGACTAGATCAAATAGATTATTTTCTTGAGTATTTTATAATTTTGGCTTGTGAGCATATTTTCAGCAGCCATTGTACTACCAGCCCAGGAGCTTCCTGCACCAGAGAATATAAGCTAAGGGCTTCATGTAGCATGGATATTATAAATTTGGACTCCCAGCCTCATCTGGCCTTGTTTTCTTTTCTTATAAGAGATCTTCTTTCTTTTTTTGCCCACAAAAAAATCCAAGGTGGAGACAAGCTTCCTTACTACCTCCTTGGACTGGCAGGTGGAGTTTTAAAAATTTCCATTTTCATTAAGAACAGCCTGTTGTGCCCCTTGGCTTTATGTGGGAACCTCAGTGCTAATGCTCTGCTTATGGGAGCGCAGGGCCTTGTCTCTTGCTCCCGTGTGGGCATTAAATAAAGCCTGTAGCCACTGGGGCCTACACCCATTAGGTGTCCTTTATTATGAGTCCTATACCATCATCCCCACTCCACCCCTGGGGTTTCCACAATCTCAGCTCATGCCTTTTGGCTCTGTTTTACTTCTTTTAAAATTTCTGGCATCTGGCTATTTTCCACTCCTTCTTGAGGGCTCAGCCATGTATTGATTTTTTAAAATTACATTTTATTTACATTTCTAGGTGATTTAAACAAGAGGCCTTTAATGATAATTCAGTCTGTGTTTCCAGAACTGAAATTTATCCATAATGAAATGTTAATTGAAAAAACACCAAATCATGTCTGATTAGATCAACCAAGTAACTTTAAATTAGGTATCATGAGTAACAGATCTTCAGCAAATGGATCTCAATGTTCTATAAGAAATTGTTTAGTAGCGTAAAGTTCTTTCTCATATAATTAGAATAAAGCATCACACGGGATACAAAATAGAGCACTTACCAGGCTGGGCCTGATGCCCACACTTTCAGCTGCTTCAAATGCCAACAAGAGATTCCTCTTCTAGGTAAAAAAGACAAAGAGATTGGAATCATCAATTTAAAATATATAACTTTAGCTAGGAAAGAACATCAATTGACACTCTCATATAGACTATCTACTAGTATTATACAAATAATAGTAAGTCAAATATACAAACAATGGCTTCAGTTTAAGGAAAAAAAGATTAACTGGTTACAACTGCCACTAAAAATTACATTACTGACTGATAACTATCAAAGATAAATATTTATTAGGTAATTTTTTACTTTGTCAAGGTTTATGACATACACATTCTGTTTGTAACAAAGTTGTTTAATCATGGTGCTATATCAGAAAAATAATCAAAGTGGAGTGTGTGTGTGTGTGTGTGTGTGTGTGTGTGTGTGTGTGTGTACATCTATCTATCCATCTATCTAGTTCAATATAATCATATGAAAAGCTGTTCTTTCCCCCAGTCCTGGTCCTTAGCAGAACCACTTTTTAATTTTCTCTTTAGTTATGGCGATTAGATCACCTCCGTATCTCGGTAATATGCTTACACAACTATTTCTTGATTTCTAAAGCAAAAGCATCATCTGCTGACTTCCTCCAAGGCAAATGAGGACTTAGGCACCATGCATCTCACTCCTCCTTTCATTATGGTCATACAGCTTGTAAGGCTGGTGGCGGGCACCCCTTCCTTCCCTAAAGAAAAATAAGTCCACAAGACCTGCCAAAATTAACTGCTGGGCCCAGCTAAGTTAAAGAATAACCACACCCAGATAAGAGAAGTTTCAGTTCCTAGAATCCATACATACCACCAGCCCTTCCTAGTTCTCAATACCCACCCTAAAACCGTAATGGAAAATTCCTAACTCTTCACGCGGGAAAACCCCCATCCCCCAACTTTAAAGTATATAGTAAAGTAAAGTTGAGTATATAAGCCTACTCAACTCTCCTGGGCGGCGCGACTTCTCGGGCCCCTCTCTCCCGGGACCCGTGAACCTCGCCCAGGAGCGCTCAAATAAAGCCTCGTTGCTTACGCCTTTCAACTCTGCTTGTCTTTCTTTCTCTGGTGCCGACCATCCAAAAACCTTACACAGCTAATTTTAGTTCCCTTATTATTAGTTATGCTTATAACCTTAAATAATATTCTTAAACTTCTATTTCTTGTTCCATCAGTTATGGACAGCACTTCCCAACTCCACTTTGTATAAGGAGAAAGTTCCCCCATCTTTCCTCTACCTTGTCAAGTTTTACTTTTAAATTGCTAAAACTGAGATCTGCTTCCTTTTCTAGAAGCACATCTAAGTCTTGTGAACTAAAATAAAATTTTAAGGCTCACCCCCTACTGGCTGACTAAATAGACCCCCTCGTGGCCAAAGGAATATCCTAAAACTAAATTGCCTGCCAGGAGGAGGGAGGTCAGATATGCCTCATCATGCCTCCTCCCTCCTGGGAGACATCCTTTGTAACGCATTAAGAGGTCTAAGGGTATGCAAGACACACCTGCAGGTCCTCTATTTACACAACAAATCTATGTCCCGTGGCTTATCTCTGATAAACAGCAACTATGTTAAAACATTCCAAGCCTTTAGACAAAGCTTCATGTCTTTAACCAATTATAAGCCAAAGAATCTTTAAACCCATCTATAACCAGCAAGCCCCCCCCACCCCGCAAACCAATGTATGATTCCCACGTATTGATTTATAACTTTACCTGTAACCCCGTCTCCCTGAAATGTATAAAACCAAACTGTAACCCAGCCACAGCGAGTCCACTTGCTCAAGGCCTCTTGGGCGTGGCTCCGGGTCATGATCCTCAAATTTGGCTCAGAATAAATCTCTTTAAAATTATTTTACAGAGTTTGGTTTTTTTCCGTTGACAGTTTTCTGTGCTACGAGCATGACTCTGGAAGCTTAGAACAAGCAGCGCCCGTGCCTCCCCAGCCGCGCTGCGCCCTGTGCCCCTCACAACTTTGTTCTAGGACCCTCCTCTTGCTACTCTGCCAATCACTCAGAATCACACCACATTTTAGTCTGCTCCAGATTTGTGCCCCGAATTTCTTCAAAAGTTTGGGTTTTTTCCTACAGTTTCTGCTTGTTTTGGATTTTTCTTACTGGGAAAAGAATTTTATGCCTCCTTCTCATCTGGCTTCTTGCCCATCCTGACTACTGCTCACAACTCACCCGCTTCTCCTCGCAGCCACCGACATTCCGTCCTGACAGGGAGGGCCTGCCTCATGTTGGGACCGTAACTTCTCTGCATAGCTTCTCATTTTCTCCATCAACACAGCCTCAAGCTCTTAATCATCTCATCATCCTACAACACTCTTTCAGCCCAGAGCCACCCAGAACCTTGCATGGATTTTTGCATTATACCTGTTTTGCTAGAGTATATGCCTAGGTTTCCTTTGTAACGGAAAATGAAAATCTCTGGACCAGCCCCCCAAATCCTTATGCAAAAGGGAAGGTCAAGCCCAGAGGCCAGTCGTGCCACACCCCTTCCAAGTGCGTAACTGTCACTAACTTCCGTCCAAGTGAGTAACTGTCACTAACTTCCGTGCACTGGCCAGATTCCCCCTGGGAAAGGCAAAAAACGCCTCAGGCATCTATAAGAAATGCCCCCACAGCTCCTTCCTAAGGAAATTCCTTGCTGGCCTCCCATAAGGAAGGACATGCAAACTGTAATTTTGGGTCTGCCGGCTAAGTCTAGCTCCTAAAACTAAAGTCTGTTCAATTCCACAGAAAAGCGTTCATTACAAGTTTATCTTCCCAGGTGCAGAACAGAGACAGGACAAGATCAATCATTCTTCCACTTGCCGGGGGACACCTACATAATGGACTCTTTCTTCAATCCCTTTTGCTCCTCTAACCTTGGCCTTATCATATGTAAAATGTAAATTTCCTGGGCCGCAGAAGAATGTAACCATTTTCCTCACTGCCCACCCCCTCCTCCTTTTTCTTTCTGTTCGGGCACCCCCCTCCCCTTAAATACTGAAGCTCCCACATTCTGCTTGGGGGGGATGGGAAACAGTCATGGATGTGTTTGTGGCTTGTGTTTCCCGCCCCCCCCCATGTGTCCTCAAACTTTGGCTTAGTACATCTCCATTGATTGAAATCTTTGCCTCAGTCACTTATTTTGGGTTGTCACCTTCTTAAAGGATGTGGGGAGATACATTTTCTGGATGAATTCATACACAAAAAATGCCTTTTTCTACCATCACACTTGATTGACAGTCTGGCTGGACAGAGAATTCCAGGTTGACAATAATTTGCCCTCCAAGTGCTCACGGTGCTCCTCCACAGAAGTTCAGCCCAGTGTGTAGCTGCTTTTTGAGACTCCCCCTGGATGTTCTCTGAGGCTTGTTTGTCCAGATGAACTTACAAATCATTTAGTCATGCCTCCCCCTCCTTAATTCATAGCAAAGCCATTAGGATTATGTTAAACTTTAAATTGGTACATTAAGTATATAACTGAGAGGCAGATATTTCTCTGTTTTTCTACATATATCCCCTATAGAATTTCTTCGTGTTATACATAATTTTTTTAAGGTTTTATATATCATTTAATACCCCTTTCCATTTCCCTCATGGCTTTCACTCTCTGGCCCTGCCTGAACCTCTGGAACCTGAAGACCAGAGGGTTTGTCCAGACACCGCAGCAAACTCCGCTTTAGGAACCAGGTCAGAGAAGAGCCGAAAGATGAGGCTGTTATGTTTTCTTGCAGTCTGTGGTCACGGCCTCAGGAAGCTGCTGATCTGTGTGATCTGGCCCAGGCCACCGGGCCTCTTCCTTGACACTAAAGGGAATTAATGGGGACGGATGGAAACCTCACACTTGTTTCCATGACACTGCTCTGTTCTGCGGAGCGGAGCTGTGAATTGGCTCCCGGCCTCCTTCCCCTCAGCCCAGACTAGCAGCAGTCGTCTCCTGTTATGGTGCTAGTGGCACCTTCATCCTTATTTTAAAATCCTTTTGGTTAGTTTTGGGGGAGGGAGGGGGTTTGTAAGCCAGCTTTTAGGCTACCAAAGACACAAACATTTTCACGGCTTTTGATATGTAATGACAAATCGCTTTCTAAAACGTTACACCAATTTTCGGTTCCAGAAATAGTGTGTAAGTGCCTATTTCCTCATACTCTTGAAACTGCCTTCACAGACTGATAAAGGGGTGCAAGGCAATAACTGTGGTAAGGGCCTAGCTAAAAATAATGATAATAATAAGCCACTGTCCCCTGCTTCCTTCTCTATAACTGCCACTCTGGAGCCCCACAGCTGGTGGTCGTAAAGATTCTTAGCTTTCTCAGCTGGATGCGGTGGCTCACGCCTGTAATCCTAGCACTCTGGGAGGCCGAGGCAGGCAGATCGTTTGAGCTCAGGAGTTCGAGACCAGCCTGAGCAAGAGTGAGACCCTGTCTCTATTAAAGATAGAAAGAAATTATATGGACAGCTAAAAGTATATATAGAAAAAATTAGCCGGGCATGGTGGTGCATGCCTGTAGTCTCTCAGCTACTGGGGAGGCTGAGGCAGGAGGATTGCTTAAGTCCAGGAGTTTGAGGTTGCTGTGAGCTAGGCTGACACCACGGCACTCTAGCCCGGGCAACAGAGTGAGACTCTGTCTCAAAAAAAAAAAAAAGAAAAGAAAAAGAAAAAAAAAAGATTCTTAGCTTTCTCCATGGATAACATCACCTTTTTGAAACCTAGGGGTAGTTTCTGAGGTATCTTCCAGGCCCTGCATCCCAGTGGAAGGGGTGACCCGCCCAGGCCAGCAGCCTGTACCGAGGAACTGACTCAACTGGTCTTGTGACCCCCATCCAAGAACCTGGTCAGCAAAGAAGACAGTTTCTGCACCGCTATGCCTCTGCCCCAAACCCAGCCAACTAGCGGACTCAATTGCCTACACCAAACTGTCTTTAAAAACCGTGTCTCCCAAATTCTCGGGGAGGTGGATTTGAGAAATTCCTCCTGTCTCCCCACTTCGCAATATGCGGAATAAAAACTCTTTCTCTATGGGAAACGCTGCTGTCTGGTGCACTGGCTTCATCTCGGGCAGTGGGCGGCAAACACTCTTATCTGCATAGAATATCATGATTTCCAAAAGTCTCTGCCAAATGCGTCAGGCTAAAAATATTTTATTGTTTTAATTTGTATACTTTGATTACTAGAAAGGTCTAAGGAGAAGACATTTCTAAACCAAATGTTTTACACAGAATTCCCCCAAACCTTGGTCTGATGCCAATGAAACCGCTTGTTTTCTAAGCAGAAATTTAACATAGAAGAGATGGTTTGTGTTGAAAAGTTGTCTCAAAATACTCTGAGACAGTATACAGTATAACAGGAACATTAGAGAGAGGGGGTGGTTTTTGGTTCACAGCAATGACTTTTATTCATGTTGGTGGCAGCAGCACATCAGTGGTAATGAGTGTCGTCGTTCTGATGCTCTGCCATTTGAGCACTGTCACTGCCGCTGTGCAGAGGCCACACGAGAGGCCACAAGGGAGGCAGAAGTGCAGACACGGCAGAAGCTCAGAAGGGCCTCACTTTGCCCACGGGCTGTGAGGTCCAGCTGCAGCCTGGCACACAGGGGCCAGGACAGGTGAGAGCTGTCACTGCTTCGGTCTCTGCGCTGGTCGGGGAGGAAGGTGAGGGCCTTCTGGGTCCAGTGTAAGTGCCCAACCCACGGCAGAACTCTGTCGCTGGCGGGGCTAGCGGGGGCTGTGCCAGGAAGGCCTCTGACCCCAAACCGATGGGAGAAAAGACGGCAATTCCAGACTTTCTCCCCCACATTCACGCATCATTTCCGACACTGACATCAATGTTCTCTTCTATTCTATCACCTGAACCTGTTTAAGCAGACAGTTTCACAGGCTAACAAACACCCTGTCTTTTTTGAAAGGGGAGGCCTTGCCGAAATAACAGAAAAATATCTAACCCCGCAATTTCCTAATAACAGCTAAAGATCAGTCACGAGCTCTGTCCCTGCTCTCTGCTCTTTCTCTTGCTAGCTGACTAGAGCAGACAGAAAGGAAATATAAATCTCTGTCTTTAAAACTGCTTTTGAGATTCTGTTTCACAGCCTTGGGGAGTTCCTGAACAGCCAGGCAGGGGTGCCTGCCACAGGCCTCAGGCTCTTCCCCAGGGGCAGAATCAATGACAAGACCTCAATATCAGTGACAAACCCGTCTGTGTTTCTGTCATCAGCTTCTGTCACCTGCCTGCTGCCAAGAAGAGGAGCATCAGTGCTCACAGCACCCTGTTAATTCGGCTACAACCAGAAATCTCCCTCACCCCCTTTTACAATTCCTAAATAAAAAGCCTGAATACCCGATTCTCTCTCCCAACACACTCTTCCTCTTCCTCTCTTTCACCATGTTGGCCCTTTTCCGCTTGTGAAAAGTAAATCAAACTTGCTCTTTCTATCCTAAACTCTGTCTGGAGAATCTTTCTGAAGCCCACAGGCACGAGCTGTGCACCAACACTGCACCCTGGCATTTTTATTGGGAAAAAAAAATGCCAAAACCATCCACTGACTTATAACTCACATCCTGTGACTATATCTCTTTAATATTATAGAAGACATCTTTGTTAGTTTTTATCCAAAATACCCCATTTGACCCCGATGTCAAATTTACTTGGTTTAATTACTTCCATCCAGGGCGCAGCATGATTTTTGAACTTTCTGGGCTATCTACAGCTACATGGTACAATTCTTAGATTTTTATTTTAATAGATTTTTATGAACATTAGAGGCCTCTCTTGGTGCCCCTCCCCCCCCCTTTTTTTTGAGACTGAGTCTCACTCTGTTGCCAGGGCTAGAGTGCAGTGGTGTCAGCCTCGCTCACAGCAACCTCAGACTCCTGGGCTCAAGCAATCCTCCTGCCTCAGCCTCCCGAGTAGCTGGGACTACAGGCATATGCCACCATGCCTGGCTAATTTCTTCTATATATATATTTTTAGCTGTCCATATAATTTCTTTCTATTATTAGTAGAGACGAGGTCTTGCTCTTGCTCAGGCTGGTCTTGAGCTCCTGAGCTCAAATAATCCGCCTGCCTCGGCCTCCCAGAGTGCTGGGATTACAGGCGTGAGCCACCGCAACGGCCTTGGTGCCCTTTCTGATGGATGTGTACATCCCCCCCAAAACAAACAAACAAACAAAAACCAAAAGAAAACCCTCCCTCCCCCGGTCCCCCAGGGAGCGCACTGGCATGTGATGCTCCACTCACCCTAACGCCTCAGGTGTGTGCTGCATTCACGTTAGCTTCTTCCCTTTGAAACCCAACTGCTAATATGCTGCTGCTTTTAAGGAAACCTCCCCTCTTTCATCCCCCTCCGTCCAGTGAGATCCCCCATACTGAGTTGCACACATGTGCTCAGTTTTATACTGTACAGATTTGCCTGTTGGCACATTATTTTGAAAACCCTCCTCCATAACTGCACTAGCTAAGACCTCTCTCACCAAGCAAAACACAGCGACCCCCAGGGCAAGCCACACACTGAGCAGTCAGGGCCCATCGCTGCAGCCCCTGTCTCAGGGAGCGCAGCCAGGACCGGGCATTTGGGGAGCAGGAGGCCAGCCGTCCCTTCCGGGAGCAGCCAGCGGGAGGTCACTAACAGAGTCCTAGGCTCTGGGACGCACACTCCAGGTGACTGTGGAACCAAACAGAACTTCAGATGAAACATTCCCGCTCCCCGGAGCCGACCCCGTCGCAGACCTGCAACCTTCACGTGCTGGCTGACGCGCTCCCCAAGGGCAGTGGGACAGACTCGGAAGAAGAAATTCAGTCCTACGTGGAGAAAATAAGGGCCCCTGTCCCATAAGGACAACAGAAAGCCAGTCCACCACGACACCTGGCTGTCCTGCCACAGGCTGCCATGTCCACGGGAGGCCGCCGGGCAGCTGGCGGCTCAGTGCTCCGGCATCACGGATCGGAGGAGACACAGAGGCTCCGGTCATCAGGAAGCGATGCTCACGGTTCAGAGCCTGAACGCGAACGCTGACAGGCCCATTCTGCCCCACAGATCCGTACTGACGCCCGGACAGAGCAGCCAGTCAGTTTGGATGACTGCAGGGAGTGTGACAAACACGGCACTTTCAGGAAGACGCACGTGCAAGGGCGTGAGCTTACACTTATCACGCTTCTAGAGAGGTTTTTCTGATTGTTTTGAATCGTTTTATGTCCACTATTTGCTTAGTTATCTTCACAACATCGTATCAGAAAGGCAGAGACTAAAAAACCTACAGGGGAGGAACGGACAGCTGGGTCACACCCGTGAGGCTGGCTGTGGCTCTCGGCCCCCAGGACGTGCCCCGGCTCTCCGGCTGCTCGTTCCCTCCGCGGGGTCCTCCCTCTACCTGGACAGCAAACGCCGAGGTCCTCTCCTCCACAGCTCCCTGAGGACCGAGGGCCTGGGTGTGCTCCTCCACTCTGACGGCTTTAAAGGCCACCTGTCCCGCCCTGTCTGACACGGCAGCCGCTCGTGCCACGTGGCTATATAAGTTAAAATTAATTAAAATTGAAATTAAAAATTCAGTTCTTCAGTCACAGCAGTCACATTTAAAGTGCTCAATAGCCCACGTGGTTGGCGGCTGTCGTCTGAACAGCACAGATACAGAAACTTCCGGCAGACAGTGCTGCTTGTTCACGGATGACTCCCAGAACTGTATTTCCAGCTCTGCTCTCCCATCCCAACTCTAGATTTGCCATTTAATCACCTGACGTTGCCACCTGCATATTTCACAGACATCTCAGACTTAACATGACTTGAACACAACTTTTTTCCCCCAAATATCTATTAATCCCATCCAACCTGCTTCACAGATTGCAAACAAAGCATTCTACATAAAAGTGCTTTAAGATTTTAGTGCACTCTGAGACGGTTAAGTTTATGTGTCAATTTGGATAATAAGCAGATAGACACGTGTGTGCACAGACACACACATCCTGCTGTCACTGCTGTGGACAATCCTAACACCTTAAAAATCAATCACTTTGCTTAGTTATTATCATTGCCATGACTGTTTTTTGGACTTTATTTAAATTCTGATACGGGGGAATCAAAATAGAACTTTTAAGTATGCCCTCCCCATCTCAGAAGATGCCCTGTCAAACTAGTTGCCTGGGAGCTGTCCCTGGCTCCTTCCTCTGCCCTCACCCACAACCACAGTCACTGGGTCCAGCTGCCGCCATGTCTAAGCCACGTTCTGAATCTTTCCTCCCACCCTAGTCCCAGCCAGCGGGGAAGCCGAGGACACTGGGCGCTCTCTCTCATTAGCTAAGGCAATAGCCGCCTAACTGGCTGCTCCTCTTTCATTCTTGTTCCCCCTCCAGGTCACCCTTTCACGTGACAGCCAGAGGACCTTTCAAAAGACCCTCTCAGCCTCCCAGATCTGCAGGAGACCCCCATATGCGCTCTCTCGGGGCTCTTTCACAACTTACACTGTTCATTTATAATTCAACCTGCCGTAAGTTCACCTGCTTGCTTACTGTCTGTCTACCTCATGAGGGCAGAAATGTCTCCACCGTCCACTGTCGTCTTCGCCACTGTATGTGAAATAATTCTTGGCAAGAAATTCTTACTGAGTGGCTGAGGGCAGGGTCTAGTACAGCGATTTCCAAAGTACATTCTGTGGAATATTTTGTAGGATGTTCCAGGTCAAGGGTTGGGAAACTACTGGCCATGAGCCAAATCTGGGCCAAATTTGCCTGTTTTTTTTTTTTTAATTATTTTTATTTTTAAAAATTTATTACAAATTTCCCATTTCACAGAAAAAAAATTGCCTGCTTTTATAAATAAAGTTTTATTGGTACACAGCCATGCCCATTCATTCACAAATTGTCGATGGCCACTTCAGGCTAATGGTAGAGCTGAGTTGTGACAGAGACCAACTGACCCACAAAACGTATTGCTTGGCTCTTAGGAAGTTTGCCAACCCTTTTTATAGGTGATTATAGTAAAATAAATAAATAAGTTAAAAGTTACGTGGACCCGATATTTGTTGGGTTAAACAAAGTCTCATCAATTTCTCTAATGTAGGATTTCTTGAAGTTTTTAATGTGCTATGTGCACTGTGCTCTCTAAAAATGTGATATATTAATAATAAATAGCTTCCCAAGCTTATCTGAGCAGGAGACTCTTTTTGGTGGTGCTTGCTGGTTCTCTGTAATAGACTTGGAAAAACGCTGGCCAAGGTCTTAACCATGAAGGCGAGATTCCATCGGGGCTTTCTCTGGAAAGCAGCCACAGGAACTTTCCGGTGGCCACAGGAAACTAGTCTCCACTGCTTTTTTCTAGGAAACACGGGCTATTGAGAAGCGAAACTGAGAAGCATTTGCTGAAGATGGGATTCCAACAAGCAATCACTCATTCAGTAGTTATCTATGCCCGGTATAGACATCCCAACTTCTGCTCCAGGTCCACAAAGCCCTCCCCGACTGGGATGTAACAGCCAGGAAGTCCCCTGGCTCCTCCCGTAAGTAAGAAAGTGAGGAAGACTTACCTTCTCCTGACTGTTCAGCTCCTGGTAGGGGATGTGGGCAGGCAGGTAGGTGTGGAGCAGAGCACAGAAGGCCAGGCCGTCGCTCCAGCTGCTGCTGAAGTTGGTGATGTCGATGTTCTGTGGGGGGAAACAGTATTCACCAAACGTCAAGGATATGAGGGAACCTGTGACAAGACGGAAACCCGTCTTTGGGTTTTCAAGTAAGGCAACATAAGAATAAACTACCCAAACCTGCTGGGAGTACATCTCATTTTGGTACCAGGAATGGCCTGGGGTTGGCCAAGTCCATCCACAGAATAGCATGAAAAAAAGGCTTCAAAACAATAGGGAATTTCTGTCTGCCCTGTGGGAGAGTCGTCAAAGGCTCTGATACATCCGATTGTCAAATTAACCCACCTGATTAACTTTGTATATCCCACCATTCCCCAGACTTATTTGCCCAAGGAAGAACCACCATCACTACCACCACCACCATCATCATCTGTGTATAACCCCGATCACAAGTAGAACAAAATAAGACCTTAAAGCCCCAGTGGCTGGTCTATGGCTGGTTCCTGCTACCACATTGTCCTCCCACGACTTGGGAGGCTTCTCAGGCGAGAAGAAAACCCTCTGTGCCAGCACGCTGAAGCAGCAGGGGTCCAGAAGCTTGCTGGGGACAGGAGCTCCTCCTTCAGGACAGGGGCACACACTGATAAGGAAACCAAAGCCCAGCTTTATATCCAGACCCACAGAGAGGATGGCTTCTGAAGACTCCCGGGCAGGTCCTCCAGGCCACCTGGGGACCGGGGCACCTCTTAGATCCACAGACCTGTCACCCACCTGCTGGTCCCAGCAAAGTTTTCTTCCTTAGATTTGCAAAGCTTGTCCCCAATGAAATATCAGGTTCCAAAGCCCGCTGACGCTATAATGCTTGGGTTGTTTGATGCAGTGGCTGCTTAAAGCACTGGAGGGGGGCCTCGAGAGGGAGTGGGGAAGTGGGGCACAGCTGGGGCCTGACCGAGTCTTAGGTCTGTGTTCTGAGCAGTTTGGGGGCACTAAGAGGAACTGGGCAAGAACAGGGCTCCTTCCTGCAATCTTCCCACACCCACTGGGGAGGTCTGCCCCCTGCCCCTCCTAACACCCGTCCTGGGGGAAGGGCAGCCAGCAAAGCCCGCGCAGGCGAAGAGGCACGGAGGAACTGGCTGTCTCTGCTGCGGCAGGTGCCGACCCACCCCCTGCCCAAATGGCAAGATGCGCCACTACTGCAGTAAACTCTGATGCCCGGGGAAGATTATTTAGGGCGTTTCTAGCAGAAGCAACTTGTAGCTTAAAAGGAGAAGAAGGGTGAAGGGGAACAAGGCATAAAATTACAATGGAGCAGGGGAGGGAGATTTTATGGAATTCTTCTCAAAGTGTGTGTGCAGAAGTTCCGGAGAACACACACAGGTGGAAACGTGTAGTAGAACATGGCGTGATGTTTCCCATGAAGTTTCCTTAGGGGCTTGGAAGCGAATGGCCTATAATCTCATTTGAGCTTTTAATCCAGATTTTTCAAGTGTGTGTTCAAGGAAGCCTGGCCCTTAGCAACGAGGTTGGCCAAATGCCTCATTTTACAGGGAAGGAAATCGAGGCTGGAGGGATTGGTGTCCCACGTCACACACATGGCTTACATGAGCAACGTGGATACCAGGGACCCTAATCCCCAGCCCCATCCATCAAGCCTCTTCTCAGCTCTAGTCAGAGACCCTGGTGGACCCCAGAACTTGCCCCAAAGCACCGGCCTTCAGGAAGATGACCTGTCCTCAAGTCTGCTCTGCAGTGACATTGACCCAGGGAAGTAGAGCTGGCTGAAAGCAACACATGACCATAATGATGCCTCTTCATGACTCAGGGACAACCGACTTTCCACGGTGGCCAAGCACCAGTGTCACACAGAAGTCCGAGGATGCCCTGAGGGAGGGCCAGGGTGTTCAGGCTGCCTGGGCAACAGTGGGACCCTGCCGAGCTCAGGCCTACTGAGACCTGGACAGGATACTGATCTAGAAATGGCAAACATGTCCATTTGATATTCTCTGAAGAGGTTTGTATGTTTAAAAAAAAAACAAAACAAAAAAACAGAGGAAAGGAACAGGCGGGGCCATGACCCATCTAGTTCACTCCAAGCATTCAAGCCAGACGCTGCGGACATCAAACCCTGGGAAGGCGAAAAACAAGGAGCGGGACCAGGCGAGCCCCCAGGGACTAAAGAGCGTCACAGCTCTCACCAAAGCTGGATTCCCTTCCTTCCTTCCTTTGCCAGGCACAGGTTGTCTGCGACCCACCTGCACGTCCATGTCTAACGGTGCTTGCGGCCTAGGCGACGGAAAGTCAGACGCTATCTCCAGAGACCACGAGTTGATGTTTACTGTTTATCTCACCCTGTGGCACCTGTGTAAACGGAGGCAGGCACAGCACCGCACCTGGACTGTTCTTCCCAAAAGGCAATGCTGACACACAGAATGCTGCTGCCAACAGAAAAGCCACATATGAGAGAGAAAGCTGAACACTCACTGACCAAGACAGGCGTCCCTGAAATACGAGTCCTTGAATCTAAAGCTCCCAAAGTGGTGGTGGTGGGAAGGGCAGTGGCATTTGTTGAGTCCCTATGTTGCCCCTGTCACTGTGCCTCTCCTCATTTAATTCTCCCCACAGCCACACGTGGCAAGCAGCGTTATACCCATTTCACAGACAAGGAAGCTGCAGCAGAAAGAAATGTTGCCAGGACCAGCGCGAGGGTCAGAACGCCAGTTCCACCTGACGCCACAGCACACGTCCCATTTGCTGGGAGACTGCCACTGGGGGAGGCCGAGGAGAGGGCACGAGGCAGGATGACCTCAGCACGGATTTCAGCATCGTCCGCAGTGCTGAGCAGACCCCGTCGCTCGCTCGACTCACATCTGGGACGGGAGTGAAAGAAGAAGCCAGGGGTGGAAGAGAGCAGATTCTAGAGGAGTCAAGGGTGGAACTCGATTCCTTCATTCTTGTGAGTTAAAGAAACTAGAACCACACTTTCTGTGGCCGGGCCAGGGCCACCAGGAACAGGCTCTGGGGTGGACGGCTTCGCCCTCTGCACACCAGGGAATGTCACTGCACAGAGAAACAGATTTTCCTTCCCAAATTTACTTTATAGCTAAAGCTTTTAGTACTTGCTATATCTTTCTTTTCCCAAAACATGAGAACATTTCATGAGCCCTTATATCCTGTACCATCTATGGCAGCAGTCCCTAACCTTTTTGGCACCAGGGACCAGTTTCATGGAAAACAATTTTCCATGGGGGGGGGTTGGGGGGAGAAAGAGGCGGAGCTCAGGCGGTGACGTGAGTGATGGGGAATGGCTGTAGATGCAGATGAAGCTTCTCTTCCTCACCCACCGCTCGCCACTCTCCCCCTGCTGGGAACCCCCCACCAATTCCCTACATTTCATGGAAGACAATTTTCAATTTTTCCACAGACACGTGTGAGGGTGGGACCAGCACTGGTCCATGGCCTGGGGGTTGGGGACCACAGATCTACGGTACAAATATGAAATACCATTTTTCCCCCTCTGCACCTTCCTCAGAAGCATTTTGAGAGGCCAGATGGATCCAAAGGCTTGGCGATGCCACCCACCTCACACAACCTAGACAGCACCCTGTATGCTGGGTACCGAACACCATTAAGAATCGTTCTTGATCTATAACTATAATGAGCAGTAGGTTGAGGCAAAAATCTGGTGAGATCAAAGCCATGGTTGAAAAAGAATCAAACAAAATGACTTGTAAGCTCAGGAGAGCTCAGAAGGCCTGGATGCTTGGGGACAGACGTGGCCCGTGGCCTCTCTGGGGAGTGGTGGGCCGTGAGGGCCGTATCTCCCCACAGACCTTTGTACTTCAGCAGTAAGAACACACAGAAAACCAAGCAAGAAAAAGGAGAAAGGGGTCTTTAAAAAAAAAAAAGGAATTATTATAAAAATTCCCATCTAGTCATATACACAAACCAGCATCTTATCAGGAAATGCTTCTCTTACATATAAACAACATCCTCCGTGTTTCAGACTTATTGTCCTGGCATTGGCAGAGACAGAGCACAACAGCGATGATCTGTAACATTATACTCACTGCAACAACATCACCCTGTCAAACAAAGCACTGCCCTTTTATCTCTGAGTGGAACAACTCCAATTCTCCCCCCTCAGTGGGGAGAGAAATTGTCCCTAATTCTATTTGAGCAAAACAGTATCAACAGCTCCCAGCTCCACACAGCTGGCTGGACAATTAAAGACATGTGTACCTTTATGACACCTCAAGTAAGAGGATGAATAGCAACCCGCAAAGTACTATGTGCATCTCAGTGGCTGCTTTGTTGCTATGTTTATTACCAAAGTGGTTTCATTTCTGGTCACTGAAGCGTATTTTCGTGAGCCATCAGGCAGTTCGGTGCGTGAGGAGTTGGCTGACGTGGGATGGCACACTTCGATACTGCTCGTGTTTTTTCATACGGATATAAAATGAATAGCAGAAAAGAGTCGATGTATGTTTTCTCATCTCTCTCTCTCATATCATTTTGGAAAAGCCACATCACTGAAATTACCGTTCCCCGTGCACCGTCTACAGATGGCCGTGAGTGGGGACCGCCTCACCCAGAGGGGGACTGGGTGGTCTTAAAGGAGCCTGGCGGCACTGGGGCTAACACATTTTCCAGCAGGTCCTGCAGACGGGGTGTAGAGGAAGGTCAGCGACGCCAGCCCCACGCTGTTGCTCACCAGGCTCTGAACGGCTGGTTTCCTGGACTAGAGAAGGCCCAGCCCTGGGGCACAGCCAGCAGCTAGGCAGCGTGTGTGGGTCCCAGCTGAGTGGGCTAAGATCCAGTCCCGCTGCAGGGACCAGAGAGGTCAAGGAAACCAGGGCAGAAAGGTGCTCATGTGGACTGGACCAATGTCCTGGGCGATGGGCAGGGGCACAGCAGTTTTCTGGGCATGTGTGTCTGGGCTGGGCCCCGGCACCCCGGGAAGGAGGCTGAGCACACATTCCAGGTTCTACACCTGGATGGGGGTGAAAAGCCTGATATTTGGCTGGAGATGATCAGAAGCGGCTCAGGCCTTAGCGTAGGGGGAGGTTAGTTTTGCTGAACCGCAGGCAGTAGTCCCAAATGTTCACAGATGTGGCCAAAGACTAAGAATAAAAACACAAGTGACCTCAAGGGATGTTAATATGATACGATCCTTTTCCCAGTTATCACTCCTCTGAATCTCAGGGCTCATCTAAGGAATAACATTAGAAGGAAATGAAAAGTGGCCAACACCACATTCCACAGGATGTATCTTCAAGTATTTTTCTTGATATTTGTTCCCAAATAACACGACTAGGACTATTGTTACCCTGGAGTGGAGGGGTGACCAGAGGGAGCCTGAGGCGGGTTCTGGGGTGTGGCGAGGCCGTGGCTCCTGGGCCTGGATGCCGGTTACACGGATGCGCTCACTTCGTGCACATCCCCTGTGCAGCGCCTGCTACACAGGGGAGGGGGAGGAGGGAGGTCCCTGATCATCTTCAGGGACTGCGGTGCAGCTGCTCACTGCGAACGCTCACCTTGGGAATTTATGCGCCACAAGATTTACTAGGAGGAAAAGGCGGAGCACCAGCAGAAAGAAACTCCTGATTATTTTCCCCAGGGAAGTGCAGAAATTATCGTTAACTTTCCCTAGGATATAAATACCTTAGAGCTATTTCTCAGTGGTATACGGAACTTTCTGATGGAAGGAAGTCCCAGATATAGAAAAAGATAACATTCCAAGTGTCTCCAAAATTGGTTACGTCCCTAGGAGCACTCAGAAGAAAATGTGGTTAGAGACAGAATTTTGTCCCCCTCAATGCAGCAAGTCATTTGAGAAACACGAAGATATGAAATACTACATGGGAAGGTAGAACGCTAACCTTAGTGCCTGTCCAGGAATGTCCTCCGGGAGTGCCTGAGGTCGCAGTCAAAGTTCAGAAGGGCGAACGTAGAGGCAAGACTCATAAATAGCCCAGCGGGACAAAACAAAGCAAACCCCAACATCCCACAGCATTTGCTTCTAGAAGATTTATTCGTTTGCCTTTTGTTGCCTGGAAACACCAACATTTGGTGAAAACATCAATCACCGGGGAGGGAAGCTGCAGAGCAGGAGCGGAATGCAACCGCGCCAGGGCCCACTGACTGAGGGCACCGCGGCCTCGGCCGTCCGACCTCCCTCCCTCCACCTCCTCCCTTCTCGGAGGACCTCTCGCTTCCTCCCTTAGGTTTCTATGAATGGACTGACTCTGTGCGTACTCACTGCAAAAGTTTAAAAAAAGTTGAAAAGAACAAAGCAAAGCTTCTGAGAAAAAGGCAGGAGACGGAGTAGAAAACTAAGTTCATTCTTGCAGAAACAAGTTGTCTCATGGTAACCTAAACCTCCTTGCTTTCTGGGTGTCTCTGGAGGTTTTCTTGGTAAGTCTTTATTGTCACAGCTGGAATCAGACTGAGCTTTTTATTTTTTGCGGAAAATATAACAATCTCTAGATCATAGAGGATAAAAGAGGATAAAAGAAGCTCATTCCTCACTAAGGTTCAGAATGTGTGCTAAGACCCAGGGGACCAGGCTTACTTTGAGATCTGGTGAGAGAACACAAGGCACACACACTAATAAGTGGGTTCATGTGAAACCTCAGCACATGCAGCTGACACGCCCCTCCCTGCACGTGTATTCAGCGTTCATTCCTTGCTTGGGACAGACACACGTGCCCACCCATTCCAGCATCCTGTTCTGAGCTCAGGCTCTCTGGCTGTCTGGTAGACCTCCAGTGGCCTTGTCCTGCACCTGGACAGCACAGCCCTTGGCCATGAGACCTGCACACAGACTGCTGGGGCCTCCTCTCTGCATAGCTTCCTCCTCACTGACAGCCCGCTCCACTCAGTCGCCCTCTCTGGTCTCTGCCCCCTCTGCCAGCGGAGCGGGGCTGCTGTGCTCTGCCCAGACGCCAGCTCTTTGTACTGCAATGCTGGAACTGCGGCCAGGCAGACAGCTGGTGATCAGGGCATCGCCTCTTGTGTTTCCCTTCTCTCGGGGATCAGTCCTGTGCTGTGTATTGTCTAGAAATAAGTTCCATATGGATACGTTTAAAAACCAAAATTATAACATTACTATGAAAATATAAACCCAGGTGTGGTGGCTCATGCCTGTAGTCCCAGCGACTCGGGAAGCTTGAGCCTAGGAGTTCGAGGCTACAGTGAGCTATGATTGTGCCACTGCACTCTAGCCTGGGTGACAGAGAGAGACAGGACAGGACAGGAAGGAAGGAAGGAAGGAAGACAAGACAGAATAGGTTTATCATCTTGAGGAAAGAAAGCCATCTAAGGCACAAAATGCAGAAAGCATCAAAGAAAGGACTGAGAAACCATCCACTGGTAAAGGAAACTTAAAATTTTAAGTTTCTGTATAACAAAATTAAAACCAGTATATACATGAGAGAGAGAGAGAGAGTGCAAATGACTAATATTCAAAATATATTACTGTAATCAATAAGAAAGAGATAAATAACTCAAGTAAAAACTGGCAGAGGAATGAGCCAGTAATGCATTGAAGAGGAAAAACAAATAGTCTGAAATATATGAAAAGATGTTCAGTTTCACCAGAAAATATTATTTTCACTCATAAATTGGTAAAAATAAAAAAAAACCTGTTATTAATAATTCAGTGAGTTAATGAAGATGTGGGGAAATGGGTATTCTCATATTGGCTGATGGGAATATAAAGTGGTATAGGCTTGTAGGAAGGCAACTAAAAATATTGTTTTAAAAAATGAAAATATGATTTGACTAGTAATATCACAGATTACCTGTTGTGGAGGAATAGTCATGACACACCTATAAGGATGCTTATTGTCCCATCATTGTTCACAATGGGAAACTAGAATTATCTATCAATTAGGCTGTGTATACTTTTTTTGTAAAAATTTTTACAAAAATAATCTATTACTCAGTTTTCCAATCTGTAGACATTCCTATGAAGCTCATGGTTAAACTCTGATGTTCTGGTTTTTGACAGGTTTGCTATATGCAATAACTTCTAGATACTTTTGTTTTTTTTGAGACAGAGTCTCACTGTGTTGCCCTGGCTAGAGTGAGTGCCATGGCGTCAGCCTAGCTCACAGCAACCTCAAACTCCTGGGCTCCAGCAATCCTCCTGCCTCAGCCTCCCGAGTAGCTGGGGCTACAGGCATGCACCACCATGCCCAGCTAATTTTTTTCTGTATGTATTTTTAGTTGTCCAGATAATTTATTTCTATTTTTAGTAGAGATGGGGTCTCACTCTTGCTCAGGCTGGTCTCGAACTCCTGACCTCGAGCGATCCGCCCACCTCGGCCTCCCAGAGTGCTAGGATTACAGGTGTGAGCCACTGCGCCCAGCCTAACTTCTACATACTTGATGTTTTTCACTAACTATTTGGTAAATGCCAACCTAGAGTTGGTCCTCTAGTCGGACCTATACTTTTCTACGTTTTCGCTAACTTGGTCAAAGAAATCTGGGAAGGATAGAGAATAAGAAACGAATAGATTCATGATCCAAAAAGATTTCAATAGGCCAGAAATAGAAACCAAATTAAGTGAGAGGACATTTAACTTAATTCTTCTTCATCTCTCTGTATATATGTATTTCCATTTTCTACCACAACCAGCTATGACTTTTACAATGGGGTTAAAATAATACATGTTATTAAAAATATTAATGACATCACACATAGACAAAAATAAACCAACGTAGATTCCGAGGTCATGTGAATTAAAGAGAATCCCAGTAATTATATGATTCTGTGCTGAACGGATCCTGAGGAGATTCTTTGAAACTCTCTACTTGAGAGGTGAAGTCTAATTCTCCTCCCCTTGGATCTGGGTTGGCATTAACAACTTGCTTGAATGTGGAGGCAGTGACCTGGGACTTCCAAGGCCAGGTCACAAGAAACCTTCAAGTTTCTGCCCAGCAGTCTTGGAACTCTCTCTCTGGGAGCTCTGAGGCCGTGGTATGAGGAGACACACGCTGGCCACATTACAGAGGCTGTGAGGAGAGAGGCCGGGCGGTCCCCACCGCTCCAGCCTTTGGCCGTGTGAGGCTGCAGTCCCACGGAGCAGACAGGAGTCATGCCCAAACTACTAAGCATCACTGTTATTCTCATCCACTGTGTTGGGGGGTGCCTTGCTGTACAGCTGTAGATAACCAGGACACCTTGCTTTACTTCTTTTACACCTGGGGCAGAGAGGAGGATCCTAGCTCTGTGACAGCGGAAACCAACCTTTCGTCCCTCAAGCAAGTATAACTCTGGGCTTCCTTGGAATTGGTTTCCACTGCTGAGCCTGTTCAAATGGCTGCTTTAATCATTTATTTTTCTTCTCAAGATTTCATGTGGCTCATTGTCTCCCAAATCAAGTCTGACAACTTTCACTTATCTTTTGAGATTTAAAAAAATGTGGACTTACTCAATCTAGCAATTAAATGTCATTAATACTCTCAAACATGAGCTGTAGGAGCCACGTTTATGACTGTTTCCATCGTCCGTGCTGTCCTTTTGGAAGACCTCGGGGGGCGGCGTGCCGTGGGACACAGGGCCTTCTCTGCGGCAGCTGCACGGTGCATTTCCAATCACGGAGGACAGCCCCGCCGTCGTTATTCTTTCTCAGAACTTTCTTGGCTGCTCTTGTTTAGTCTTCCAGGTGAATTTTCAATTATTTTGTTAAGTTCACGAATAAAGGAAGTCTGTTGAGATTTTAATCAGAACTGCATTAAATTTAGAGACTAGATTAATTTGGAATAATTCACATTTTAAACGATTCCTCCCCCTCTTTAACCCCACTGCAGGAGTTGAGGGCTGGAGACCTGGAAGAGCGTGGCAGAGGCCACGGTTAGCTGGGCCAGGAAGGAGCCACCTGTACGTCCCACGGCAAGGGCTGAGGGGTGAGGTGTGAGGTCACAGGGGCAGCACACCCCTTTGCAAGCAAAAGCCTCCCGGCACGGGGGCTGCTCTCTTTCTAGAGATGTGTGGGCGGATACCGCATCTGGGACACTCAGCACAAGAGCTGCGGAGGCTCTATCTCTCGTCCCTCCTTTTCCACTTGACAAACCACTCCGGAGTCCCCACCCACAACACTTCCTCCCGAGGTTCTCCGGCCTTGGCATCTTGACGCTGGGTCTAGTTTTGCCGCAAGCGCCGGCCCTGCTGCCCGACACCTCCCGACCTCGCGCCGGCCCACGGAGCACGCTGTGGCTGAGCACGGGAGCCCTGGGTCTCCAGGGCGTCCTGTGAGCAGGTCTTCTCTGCGCCCCTCAGCGTGGGTCCCAAATGGTTCTCTGCCACCTGCTGTCCCCAGGACCCTGCTCCAGGTCTCTGCAGAAACACTTCTCTGGAATTTTCTTCCCCTCCTTTCCTCTACTGCCTGTCTGTTGAGTTGATTAACTCATTTTCATTAATTTCACTTTTTTCCTTTGCTTACTCTTTCTAAAGAAGGTCGTGGTTATTCACAGCTCTGCTGGCTCTACTCATCCTAGGACCACCTGGTCACCCACTTTCCGGGCTCAGGAATCTGTCAGCACTGAAACACCATCCTTCTCCCAGCTGAAAGCTTATCTGTATCCACCAGCTCCCCAGGGAAATGCTGAAGGAACCTCATGAGCCACCTGCACTGACAGCTCCACTCTCGGCTGGGAGCGGGGTCTAAGCCCTGGCTCCGCCATCGGTAACGACAGCCAGCCAACGTCTCCAGAGCTCCGCTGTGCAAGGCGCTGGGATCCACAAACCCAAGGAGGCGTGTTGCCTGCCCGCAGCGCCCACCGCATGCAAGGGGCCGGCGGGCAGGACACACTCGAGCCGGGAATGTGGAGTTACTGTGGGGGTCCCTGTGGGGTTCTGAGGACCAAGCAGACACAAGTCTGGCTTCTTTCTTTTATGGTAAATCTTCACTTAATGTCATCGATAGGTTCTGGGAACCCGCGTCTTTAGGCGAACGATGCCGTTCTGTGTGACAAAGTCGATTTTACCCCATTCTAACTGACATAAGCAAGAGAGGAGTCCCTGTGGCACACAGTAAGTGGCTTCACTTAAAGTCGTGGTTTCCAAGAACCCACTGACTTAAGTGAGCACTTACTGTACTGAGCTGACGTGAGACTGAATGAAGCCCTCGGCAAACCAAAACGTCAATTACTCTAAAGAGGAAAAAAAACGACCCAAATTGCGACCTGCTCCTCCTTCCTCAGTCACTGAAGCAGGTGTGTGACTGTGACTTCAGGAAAATGACTCAATTTTTCTGGCCTTTAGTTTCCTCATCTCTCAAATGGCGTGGCTAGATTATACTAGTGGTTTGGAGATAAACAGCTATAGAAACTGTTCTTCCAGCTGATGTTTCTGCAGAAGTCTTTTTAAAAGCAGGGTTTGAAAAGCACGGGATTCAGCAGCCTTGTCCCTCCCGCTGCCATGTGCATTCCATCCTGCACTGTCCAGTGCAGCAGCCACCAGACACATGCGGCTACTTAAATTAGTTAAAATGAAATAACATTAAAAACTCAGTTTCTCAGTCACATTAGTCCCCTTTTAAGTGCTCAACAGCCGTATGTGAGCTGACAGGTTGGACAGCACAGATCTAGAACATTCCCATCCTCACGGAAAGTTCTACGGGACAGCACTACCCTGCACTTACACAGACGTGTGTGTGTTCCTTATTTTTATGCTAATGGTAGCATGCTCGGCAGCCTCACCAATAGACAGAGGTGGGTCCTTTCAGTACACATGGAGTCGCGTGCAGAGGCTAAGGGAGTGCATCCTGACACCAGACAGCAGCAGTCAAACCCCGGCCAGGCCCTTGGGGGCGGTGGGGCCCTGAGCAACCTCCCACCTCTCTGCCTCTCAGCTTCCCATAACCCCAAGTGAAAGGGACACCCACGCACCCCGCAGCACTGCAGGCAGCACTGAGTGCACATGTGACATATAAAGCACTTGGAGCAGCGTCTGTCACGCGGGAAATGTCCAGTGAGTGCCAGCTTTACTTTTCATCACCACTGCCTGCTCCGTTCTTTTCCAGCGGCACATGCTGGTCCCTCACGTGGATAGGCACGACTGCCCATTTAGGTTGCTTCTGGTCTCTTGTTATTATAAAGACTGTTGTAATTATCTCTACGTGCACATCTCTGCAGACCTGGAGTAAATTTTGACAGATTCTACCAAATTGCTCTCAAAGAGGTTCTTCTACCTCAGACCCCACCTCCAACAATGCGCACGTTCCCCGTCACCATACAGCGCGCGTCCTTTGGTGCTGGGCTCATGTGACTCGCGTGATGTCCTCGGGTTTGTCCACGTTGCAGCGTGTTCAGCCACTCGGCTCTGCATCCATCTGTCCCCTTCTCCTTTCCTCCTTCACCCCCATCCTCCACCACCTGCCACCATTGCTTTAAAAACCTTTAATGACTCTGTAGCCAACGCAATTAGACCCGTATTCCCAGCCTGTGTGGAAAGACAGAAGTAATAAAATAATCCACAAAGTTTTAGAGAATAATGTGATTTTGTTCACACTATGATGCCCTAGCACTCCAAGGAGAATATTTTCAATATTTTTTTTTTAAAAGAAATGGCACGTCTGTATTTTGGATGTATTTACTAAGAAAATAATATGTAATAACTAAAGAATTTATTATAAGAAATTTTGTTCCAAGACCAAGTTTTATACTAGACAAATAATGGTCAATCCAATGTTCACCTCCCACCTCTGCCTCTGAAGTCATAAGCTTCTTGTGGCTAGAGTGCTTCTTTTTCCCAAATGAACATTTCATGAGTAAGTGAATGGAAAAAACGCTCAGTGCAGATTCCCCTGGGACTGTAATTATCTAAATAGACTAACATGCTGTCCCGGGGGAGGGAGAGGGAAGAGCAGCAACTATCAAGGCCTCTTTTCTCTTAATGACGGCAAGAGAATGGCTTTGGTGTTTGATGGTGTCATGCTGCAATGCCAGCTGCTGGCAAACCTCATCTACAGATGCCATCCTCCCGGGACACGTGGCCCACGGGAGGAAAGGACAGCAGCACTTTAATTCACCCTCAGCCCCTAGCAGAAGGAAACATTCTTACAGCATTTTATTTTGAAAATCCTGTTTTTACTTCCTGAAGCTGGTATGACATGTAACCTTTTTATACATATGGGAAAAAAAGGATAAATTGGCAATGTTTTGAGGCAGATCCTGGAAAGCCAGAAGATGAAGCTAACTCACTGTAAGAACCCTTAACGGGTCTAACGCAGTCTGCGAGAGCCCACCGCAGCCGGTCCCCTCGTCTCCTGCACTCGGGAGGGATCCGGCAGGGCCGGCCTCCTGGTCTCTCCAGCTGCACCCCTCGGCCGCGGCTCCCAGGGCCGCACTGGTCTCCTCGCTCCCTCCACAGCCCACCCTCACCCCTGCTCTGCCCCTGCCTGCCTGTCACCCTCCTACCTCTAATTCTTCAACACGGACCCTGATGCCTTACAGAGCCCTGGAACCCAAGTCCTTAGAGACCAAAACACTCTTTCCTTTTCCTTAAGGACATGGAGGATTTACTCTTCCAGGAGGAGGTGGTGGTGCTGGGGATGGTAAGGGGTCGTGTTCCACACCTGTGAGAAAAGCGCAGGCACATAAAACTGCCCCTCTTAGGAAAAGCTGGACTTTCCACCCAGGCTGGGAATGTGGGTCTACTTGTGTTGGCTACAGAGTTGTTCAGGGTTTTCAAAGCAATTTAGGCAGGTGGCCTCCCAGCCAGAGCTGCCGTCCTGGACGACAGAGGAGGACACAACTCCTGAGCCAGGGTGGGGGCGGGGGAGGAAAGGAGAAGGAGCAGACGGACGCAGAGTGGAGTGGCTGGACACGCTGCAACGTGACAAAGCTGAGGACACTGTGCCAAAGGGCAAACACTGTACGAGCCCACTCATGCGAGATGCCTGGACCAGGCAAACTCACAGAGACTGAGGGCAGAGGGCAGAGGGCAGAGGCCACGCAGCGGCGCGGGGCAGGGCTGACGGGCGGCTAGTGTGTAAAGGGTGCAGAGATTCAGTGTGGGATGATGAAAAAGTTTTGGAGATAGACAGTAGTGATGGCTGCACAACAGTGTGAATGTGCTTAATGCCGCTGAACTATACACTTAAAAATAGTTAAAAAGGTTAAAAGGTTACTAGTAAGTAATCTTGCCCAACCAGAATGAAAAGTTTCCAATTATCCCTTTAAATCTCTGTTGAGTAGTTCTGCTCGGCCGTGGAAACTCCTGGTGCTGCAAAGCCCGGTCTCCCACGTGTGCTGGTGACGAGGCGTCAGACCCCAGGGACACCGGGTGCCGACTGGGGCTGGCCAGGCCACACCCACCCCTCTCTGCACGCCCACCGCATCACCACCCTTGTCCTTCCGGGCTGCTGTCTGACCCTGTCTTCTCCAGCTCCCAAGGGTCCAGATTTGTTCTTGGGTCTCTGGAGTCCATCCTATGCCCAGGCACAGCACTGGCTTTGAACTGCTCCCTTGGTGACAGTGACCTGGCGACACAAGGGCCCATGCACACAGCCCTTCCTCCATCTGCCCCAGCAAGCGTCCTCGGTGAGAGCAGCCAGGCTCAGCTCTGCCTTCAACTCTGATTTCTGACCCCGACGGAGCCAGCTGAACCATTTCTCATTAATGCAACTGGCTCTTTAGCGCCACATTTACAAAACGTGTTCGATTGGAAAAGCCCTATTGATTCTGCTCAAGTCCAACAAAACTGACTTTGGCTTTAAACTTCATGACTACCCCACTGCGATTACCCCGCAGAGTCTCCGGTGAGACGGCCTGTGCTTTTCCACCATCTCAACCCACCCGCTCCCCACGCCCTGTGAGAGGATGGAGAACTGGGAAGGAGGAGCCAGTGAGAGGAGGATGCTAAAGACATAAAACAAGACGGCGAGAGTGAGATAAAACACATGGTAACAGCCAAGAAAACACGAATGGGCTACAGTGCCCTGTTAGAGCAATTTTCAGCTTACATGTAAAGCTAAACTATTTATAAGAAATAAACCTAAAAGAAGTGACTAAGAAAAGTTGAAAATAAGGGAAGTACAAAGATACACCATGCAAGTAACATAAATGCAAATTTGTAAATCACACAAAAAACATAAATGGGAACGATGATACTGGTATTGTGAAATGTAAATTTCTAGATTGAAAGGATTAACTGAAATAAAAGGTAAAACCACCAAGAAGGCATGAGAGCTGGAACCTTTAAGTATGGTTCAAAATATCTAGAGCACAAACTCTTAGACATCAAAGCTTTTGACAAAAACCACAGTCAGGGAAGGGACCTCACCGCACCTGACTCAGAATCCGACAGCTCACCCGGCAGGCAGGGAGGGAGGGTGCGCCCCAGCCCCCAGCCAGGGTCAGGCCGCAGACGGGGCGCTGAGCCACGCTCACTTTGAGTTTCCCTTGAGAACAGGTGAGGCTTCAATTTACCTCTGTGCAACTAAAAGGTGCTTTCAGGGAGCATTCGGTCCCAGGAAAATTTAAGTCTTCACTTTTAGGGAATACAAAAATTGCCTGGAACTTTTAAATGAGAGGTTTCCTAACTTCTACCCAACACATTTTTAAAGACTTCGGGTTTTCATTTGTCAGAGTCTTGTACCCAGAGTATAAAACATTCCCTTTGGTAAGAATTAATTCGTTACCATTCCTACCAGAGAAGATGGTAAAATACCTACCGCTTTTTTGACTATGTACATATGATACAGGGTTTTAGTGCTTATTAATATCATAACAAAAAACCCAGGACTTATTAACACAAAACTTCATTTATACCTAAACCAAGCAACAAGCCAAATGTCCTTTCATTGCTGAGTATAAAAAATAATATGCTTCAAAAGGAAAATTAAAAAAAAAAGAAAAAAGAAAAAAATATGCTTTATATTAAAGAAAAACCAAAATGAAGCAGAGATTTTCCCCCAGGAACAACATTCCACGACAAAGTTGGATTTTTGCCCCCAGACACATAAGAATGTTTCCCTAATAGGAAATCTATTTATGTTATTAATTATATAAATGAGTTAAAAGACAAGAAACCATATGGATAGCTCATTAAATGCCAAAAAGGAATTTGATATAATTCTTATCTATTTATGGATTAAAAAAACTTCTCAGTAAACTCAGAACAGATGCAAGCTTCCTTTAGTTGACAGAGCATAAGAAACCAATACAAAAATCATATTTAAAGGTGAGATACTACTACTAACGGACAACAAAACAAGAATATCCACCATCAATAGTATTATTCAACATTGCCCTGGGCTTTCATGAATGCAATAAAATAAAAAAGTACAAGAGGTATAAATATTGGAAAGAAGAAACAATTATCATTATTTGTAGTAGTTTGCCAAGAAAACTCTAGAAAATCAACCAGTATAATCAAATAATGAAAAATGCCAAGGCATAGAAATCACCACAATAACGCTAACACAATGCCAGCTGGCAGTCATGGAGCCCGGGCCCAGCACACTGTGAAGTGCTCACGCCCACGGCCTCAGCGTTCTGCTTAGCAGCCACCTGTGGCAGGGACCAGACCAACAGAACAGCAGCAGGGAAGAGAGAAAGTCCAGACACACACTCGAATCCCACTGATACCCTTTAACAATGGTAGTTAAAGAAAGACTATTAAGTAAATGATCCTAAAACAAATAGCCATCCACCTAGGGAAAAAAAAAGGAAAAACTCTACCTAATAAAATAAACACAGGTTGGGCGAGGTGGCTCACGTCTGTAATCTTAGCACTCTGGGAGGCCGAGGCGGGAGGATCGCTCGAGATCAGGAGTTCGAGACCAGCCTGAGCAAGAGTGAGACCCCGTCTCTACTTAAAAAAAATAGAAAGAAATGATCTGGACAGCTAAAACTATATATAGAAAAAAATTAGCCAGGCATGGTGGCGCATGCCTGTAGTCCCAGCTACTCTGGAGGCTGAGGCAGAAGGATTGCTTGAACCCAGGAGTTTGAGGTTGCTGTGAGCTAGGATGACGCCACGGCACTCTAGCCTGCGCAACAGAGCGAGACTGTCTCAAAAAATAAAAATGAAAACAAAGTAAAATAAAACACGACCAGCCTGGGCAAGAGCCAGACCCCATCATTATAAAAAATAAAAAAATAGAAAAATTAGCTAGGCATGCTGGAGTGCACCTGTAGTCCCAGCTACTTGGGAGGCTGAGGCAGGAGGAATATTTGAGCCAGGAATTTGAGGCTGCAGTGAGCTATGATACTGCACTCTAGCCTCGGCAACAGAGTGAGACACTGTCTGAAAAAGAAAAAAAGTATATGTATGTATACATATATATAGTATATATGAAAAGAATATCTGGAACCTGTATGATAGTAAAGGTCAAAATTCTTAAGGAATAAAAAAAAAAGAGCTCTGAGACTTCCAGGTAAAGATGGTAGACTGAACACATGCACTTAAAATTTCATTCCTCCTTGAAGCCCCACTAAAACCACAGAAAAGGAATGTCCCCCCTGCCTCCCCCCACATTAACTGACAAGCAAAAAGGGAACAACAAAGAAAACAGAATTTTGGCAGCTAAAAAGTCAACAGATTTGCTCTGCATAATCAGCACAAACTGAAAAAAAAAAAAAAAAAAAAGAAAGAAAGAAAAGTCAACGGACCTGAGAAAACTAAATCCGAAGTCAGCAGTCAGCAGTAGGGAAAAGCAAAAAATCGACCTGATGTGTAGCACAAAATCCCTGAAAGGCTCAGGAACCTGGTGGCACGAGGGACTTTGGGTGGGGGGATGAATGTGCTTAAAACGGGAGGCCGTGACTGGAGACCTGTTTGCAAAGCGGCCAGAGCTCCAGATGCCTCTCTCCTCTGCACACTTGGAGGATAAAACGGGGGCTGTGGATGGGGGAACTGAGCACAGTGGGGCATGAGTGACGAACTGAAAACTCGGATTAAGTGAATTTACCCGGTGAGGCTGACTTGGTTCACTAGTCCCTCCCCACCCGAATCCTGGCTGCCAGGCCAGGGCCCTCAGGCAGGGGACTGGAAGGTCCTTCTCTGCGGGGCCTGATGAGCCACAGAGGAAGGACCTAAAGACACAGACATCAGGCGTTGCTTACGGACACGCCACAGGAGCAGCACCCTGCAGTGAAGACCGCAGTGGCAAGCCGCACACACGATGCTAGGAGCCACCGGTCAGCCTAGTCGAGCCCCACACTGAAACGTGAGCAGTCACATCTCTAGCACCAAGACAGAGACCAAATGATACCAACAGAACAAGGGAGTCTGCAGGAAACAATCCAGGTAGGGAGAGAATTTGGAGATAAAAGCAACCTGTCATCCTCAGTGAAATTCACAGATAACATTACATCTGTGAAATAAGAATAGGATGCTACAAAAAGTTCAGGGTACAAAAAAGAAATCCTGGAAGTTAAAAATATGATAGCAAATATATACAATGGAATTTTATTCAGCCTTAAAAGGCAGGAAATTCTGGCACATGGTATAATATGGATTAACCTTGAGAACATTATGCTAAGTAAAATAAGACAGTGGCGAAAGGACAAATACTGTACAACTATACTTACGTGAGGTTCTTAGAGTAGTCAAGTTCATAGTGATAGAAAGTAGAATGGTGGTTGCCAGAGGCTGGGGAAGAGGAGTAGGGGGACTTGGTGTCCAATGGGTACAGAGTTTCAGTTTTGAAAAATGAAAAAGTTCTGGAGATCGGTGATATGACGATGTGAATATACTCAACAATACTGAACTGTACACTTAAAAATAGTTAAGATGGTAAATGGTTAAGATGGTACCTTATTGAAAGTGTACCCAACATGACAGAAAAGAAGAAAATCAGATATACAGTGTGGCACATCACCCGAAATTTTAGAATGCTGGGGACACAGAAGCTCCTACGAGCTTCCGAAGAGGAAGAAACCATACAAAGGACTGGAATCAGCCTGCACTTGCTGTAGGATGGGCAAACTGGGAGACCAGGGAGCAAGGCCTACACAATTATGAAGGGAAATACCTTCTACCTAGAATTTTATACTCATTGAAACCCTCAAGTATCAGGGTAAATAAAGATGCAAGGTCAGAAAACGTTACCTTCTATGAACCCATTTTCACAAGATACTGGAGGGAAAACAAACAAGAGAAAACAGAGAACAGGATGTGGGATATAGAAGTTCAGAGAAGAGAGAGGCAAAGAAATAACAGAGGGTCTAGAGATTTCCCCAGGAGGAGGCTGGGGGACCCCTGGGCTGTATGATGCATGGAGGCATCTCAAAGAGTTTAAGGTTGCATGAGTGATATTTACAGAGAAAACTAAGTAGATAAACAAAACGAGACAATTTTAAGTGTGGGGAACTAATGGTTGTGCAAAAGAAAAAGTGATTACAGCACATATACGACTACCTATCTCCAAGTAACATTTATGCCATCTCGGCGTGAACTCCAGATACCCACAACTACGGCGAGAGAAGGGGAGACAGGAAGCAGGCAAGGGTGAAAGAAAGCAATCCTCATCTTCTAGAGAAGAGCAAAATACAACATCTAAAATAAAAACCAGAAACAGCCGCCGTGAGCATGCTCTTTAGCGCGGCAGAGGCGAGCACCGAAGGGTCAGCGAGGCGGCTGGAAGCGCCGGCCCTGGGGCGGGCGGCTGCGCTCCAAGGCCGCCACTGCCCCGCACACCAGGATCTCTGCGCACAACTCTGATGAGAATCAAAGCCAAACGCAGCTGAAAAGAGCTGTCACAAATTCTGAAGGAAAAAGGTGAACGTACAAATAGGAAAGCAAAGCAACCGTGCCAGTAATTCCCAGAAATTTATAAATGATCAACAAACTGATCGTCAGTGATGAAAAAGGAAAAGAAATGCCACTTTCTCCTCTCAGGCTGAAGAAGATCACAGAGCACAGGCAGCAGCAGTGGAGAATGCGCGACCTGCTCACTTGTGTAGACACACTAAAATGCAAATGCCCTCTCACAAGGCAGATTCACTTCTAGGAACTTACTTTATAAAAACTTAGTACGATTTCACAGATATTTAGCACAAGCATGAAAAGGCATGGTAAGTCATACTCATCATCATGGCACTTTTTTCCACCGAGGTAAAATTCACATAACCCCAAATTCACCATTTTTAGGCCTGTTTAAAGTGTCAGTTCAGTGGTCTTTAGTACATTCACAGTGTTGTGCAGCCAGCACCGCTAGCGTGTTTCTGAACACTCCCACCACGCCAAGGGAAGAGCCTGTGTCCCCTGAGCAGCCGCTGCATCCCTACCCGCTCTGCCTTCGCCCCATCTGCTTTCTGTGTCTGTGCAGCTGCCCGTTCCGGAATCACAGGACAGGTGGCCTCGAGTCCAGCTTCTTGCACGGAGCACCATGCCCTCAAGGAACACTGTGTCGCAGCGTGTCAGTGCCACGCTCCTTGTCATGGCTAAAGAAAAAGTCCAGGTCCAGTGACTGCTAGGAGGACACACAGGACCCAGCATCAAGTCACAGTCACAGCTATTCACAAAGTTATTATAGCACAAGGACACGAGGCAAAATTAGCAGAGGGAAAAGGCACACGGGTGAAGTCCAGAGAAACCAGGCACGAGCTTCCAAGAGTCCCCTCCAGTGGAGTCACAGGACACATTTAATTCCTCCAGCAAGGAGCAGGGACAATGCATGTGAAATGCCACCACCAGGACCTCATTAGGGACTCAGTGCCTCGGGCTTTTATGGGGGGCTGGTCACGCGGGCCCTCTCTGCCTGGCCCATAGCACACTCCAGTCTCCCAGAAGGAAAGCAGCTGTTCAGCATAAACCACATATTTGTACAATCAGTTTAGGCACAGTGAGCCTCTTATCCGTTCAGGGAACGGTGGGAACCCTGCCATAATCCAAGTTCCCAGACAGAAAACCCAGGGCCAGCCTTGCAAGTGGCTTTCCTAAGGATGACCACCCCAGGCCTGCTATGTTAACTCTTTTCTGCACAATGACAAAAATCATGCCTACCAACAGCATCCAGGTTTTATTAATATATTATAATCTTTCAGTTTTATTTCCAAAATTCCTGGGAAAGAGGCAGGTGGGCCCAGCTTAGACTTGCTGTGGCTGCTTCTTTGGTATTCACATAGATGAAGGTGGGAGGACAAGTCCCTCCCCACCCGCTGTACAAACAATCCATCAGGTCTCTCTTCACCCTTTGATATTTTTGTTCAGAAAAGTCTTTTGTGGGCCGGGTGTGGTGGCTCACGCCTGAAATCCTAGCACTCTGGGAGGCCAAGGCAGGAGGACTGGTTGAGGTCAGAAGTTCAAGAACAACCTCAGCAAGAGTGAGATCCCATCTCTACTAAAAAAATAGAAAGAAATTAGCTGGGCAACTGAAAATAGAAAAAATTAGCTGGGCGTGGTGGTGGCGCCTGTAATCCCAGCTACTCGGGAGGCTGAGGCAGGAGGATCACTTGAGCCCAGGAGTTTGAGGTTGCTATGAGCTGGGCTGACGCCACGGCACTCCAGCCTGGGCAACAGAGTGAGACTCTGTTTCAAAAAAAATAAAGAGAAAAAAAAAAAAAGAAAAATCTTGTGTACCTCTGGGCGTACACACACAGCTGAGGGTGGGAGAGGGCGTGCCAAACCATGCTGGCTCCCGAGAGAAAGCCTGCTGGACACAGGGGTCACCAGGAGAGGGCTGCGTGTCCATCACAGCCTGGGAAACGGTCTTTCATGTTTATTTTCCAAACACTCTACTGCTGCCTCAGGTTGTAAGACAACGCCTGTGCCACTTAAAATGTCTTCACAAATCTGTGTCATAAACAGACAGTGGGTGACAAAGAGCCTCAGTGGAGTAGAGGCCCGTAATGACATTCACTTTCTACTGAGAATCTATGTTCATATTGAAGTCAGGAAAAGAACCACTCTGACGACAATAGATCAATCCAAGTTTTTAGGCTCTTTGAGTTGTGCATGCAGCCCTCAAGAGACCTGTCTCAGAAAAGAAAACAACAAACACAGCCCCGCGTGGCCTGCCGTCTCACAGGCTGCTTGCTATGGGAGGAGCGGGTGTCCTGCTCCTGTGTGGGACTCAGGGACGTCAAAGCGGAGGTTGCCTGCAGTGTGGGTGTTCTCTCCAGATTCGCAACCAGATTCAGTCTGGAGAACATTAAGACTGATTTTTTCTCCAAAGGAGAAGATACAGCTCCTAGCTAACAGGTTAAAAATGGGTTCAAAGGTATCTGTTAGTCCCTTAATGACAGTACAGGTATCCCTTGCTATCTGAATTCTTGCAATACAAACTCAAAAACTAAACAGATTCAGATAAATTTTCAAATAAATCCATTGCTATCTGAACCCTTCCTTCTTGCTATCTGAAATGCAAGAACCAGATAAGATTTGAATAACAGAAGACACCTGTATATATCTTAATCTAACAGAGGAGTCAGCAAATTTTTCCCATAAAGGGCCAAATTGTAAATAATTTGCTTTTCAGGTCATTTAGCCTAAAGGTCTCGGTTGCAACTACTCTGCTCTGCAGCTGCAGCAAAAAACCCCAGCTATAGACACTACGTAAACAAATTCTTGGGGCTGTGTTCCTATAAAACTTCATTTACAGAAACACGTGGTGGGCTGGCTTTGGCTCAGGAGCTGACTCTTCCTCTGAGTCGAGACTTTAATCTAGTTCAATGGTATCAGGCCCACGGTATTACCATTTCAAATGGCAAAAGCTTTGGTGATATAAAACGTTCACATTTACTGTCTTTATGAAACAAGACGGGACCATGCTAAAATGAGAAAGATCTGAGTAACACATAGTACTTGCAATTCAGGCCAAGGAAATTTTAGGTATTCCACTTAGAAGAATGCTGTTTTTCTGAAAAATGTTTTATCAATCTTTTATGTTTACATTTTAATTTAAAAAGATGCAGTTTAAAAAGAAATAACTAACTTGTTAATTGCCACGTGGCTGTGAGGTGGGATGGCAGAGCTGTGACAGGGACCAACTAAAGCCCATTCCTGCTACTGGAGTTGTGGAAGAGCCACTCTCCTCATGTGTTTTATTTTTCTATTCTAAATTTTTTCTCAGAAAGGACCTGGTTTAATTATTGACATCTTTATGGACTCTCCCCTCAGACTTTGCAGCCCCAAATTATATGTCATAATATAACATTCTATACAAAGATGGTACTTGGGTTATGGATCATAGTAAAGTGAATACTTATGAATCCCACCTCTCAGATACAGACTAGATTACCAATACTTTGCATCTACATGTTTTACTTCAGTTATTTTTTAATATACAAAGTAATACATGTATATGACTTTTAAGGTTATAGCTTGATAAGGTTTATAACTTAAATAGCAGTTCCTACCCCACCCCGACCTGCCCTTCCTCCCTGACGTCTTCCCGCTCCCCTTACCGAAGCTCTTTGAACTGCATTATTTTTAAACTAAACAACTTATTGAAATATAAGCCACATACCATCATAAAGTTTACTCTTTTACAATGCACTATTCCGTGGTCTTAGTGTGCTCACGAGGCCAGGCAGCCACTACCACTGACTACTGCGGAACATTCTCCGTCAGCCCCAAAGCAGCCCTGGCCCCATCAGTAGTCACTGCCCACCGCCCTCTCCCAGCCCCTGGCAACCACTCAGCTCCCTTCTGTCTCTGTGGATTGTCTCTTCTGGACATTTCATAGAAATGGAACCACACAATATGCGGCCTTTTGCGTCTGGCTTCCTCACGCAAGAAGGATACAGTTTTAAAAACAACTTTTTTTCTGTTAAAAAATATTACGTGTTCATTGTAGCAAATGTAAAAAATATATAAAAACATGAATAAACTTTAAATATCTACTCAGAGATAACCACTGTTAACATCTGTGTAAATTTCTTTCACAAGATTGGATTCATACTCTACAGACTGTCTTAGAATCTGCTTTTTGACTTAACGTAGTATGCACATTTTTTACGGTGTCTTTAAATAGATTTTTCCAAAGCATGATTTTTAAGAGCTTTATAATATTCTATTGTATACATATACCATAATTTATTTATTTGATTCCCCTATTATTAAAAATTTATATCATTTCTGGTTCTTTTTAAATAATTATAAATAAAACTGTACTGAACTTGCTTGTAATTATATCTTTAGAGATATCCATGATTATTTCCTTGACATAAATACCTACAAATATTAATACAATTTCTGTGTTAAACAGCATAAGTGTTTTTAAGAGTCCTGATACACAGTGCTAAATTTTCTTCCCCAAAGGTGGTACTCGTCTGCACTCCCATCCATGGTGCAGTAGGACTCTCACTTTGACCACTTCATCATTTTTAACAAATCTTCCAATATGGTAAGCAAAGAAATGGTATTTCTTTCCTTCATTTGTATTTCTCCGATGACCAGTGAGATTGAACAATTTTAACATTTAGTTTTACAAAATTTTAAAATATTTTTAGCTATTTATACCATTTATAATGCCTGTTAGTGATTTTAAAAAACCACTTTAACTTACATGGAGTTCACTATATTGAGCTCAAGGACCTATAGCCAAGGTCCCTGTCAGAGCCTGTGCTGCAGAGAAGACACACACAACTCTGAGTGGCAGGTTACCGCTTTAGCTCCCTTGGAGACAAATGGGGGACGCAGGGAACACACGCACCAAGGTGTCCCAGACTTCGGGATTAGCCACTTTCTAGCTGGAACATTGTTTTTTTGGGTGGGGAGGGTTCAACCTTTACCCAGAAGCCCTGAACCCCATTTCCACTGGAAATAATAAACCCGTGATGCAAATGCTCAACTCTCTAATCACACCTTGACCCGCTCTGGACCCTGCCTGCCCACTGTCCCGGCCACACCAGCTTCCTCTGCCCTGCCAACAGGCAGGCTGCTTCCCGCCACAAGCCCTTTGCTATAGCTGGTGTCTCACCTGGGATCCCCTCTGCCCATCCCCACAGGGCTGGCTGTTACTCTCACTCTGGTCCTAGGGTTCGCGCCACCTCCTTGGACAGGCCTCCCCCATATAGAGCACCCCAGTCACTCCTGCACCATCCTAATTATCTGCACGGCCCACAGGCCTGTTCTCCTTCTTTTCTCTTTTCTTTCTTCCTTCTCTCTGTCCCATCCCTTTGACCCCACCGCCTTCCTGGGGGTCTAGACCTGGTTGCTGAGCACAGCATCCAGCAAGTGTTCAGAAGTGTGCACATTTGTTGGGTGCACACATGTATGAATGCAATTGGTTTCGAGAGGCCCCCCACCACCTTGGACTAAAGCTAGTTTGGTCATTCCACAATCAATATTTGCTAACTGGCTGTCTCAGGTCAGGGCTGGAAGTACCCTATGAGGGATGTTCTCCCTAGAAACTGCCCTGGAGCGAAACTCTCGGGAGCCCCCTGCTGAGCTGCTGGCCTCAGCCTGGTGCCACCCACTGCTCAGTCCACAGTAGTTCCCAGGCTTTCAGTACTGCTCTTCCACAGCCCCGCCCGGGCTCCCATTAGTCCTCTGACTCTCCTCTGGCTTGTAAAATAAAATTATAAGCCCCTCAAACCTTGATTCAGCCTTGGCTACAATAAAAAGATAAAATGTGAGTCACAGTGACATACGGTGGGATGCTTTGGGAAGAAACAATCTTGCTGACAGTTACTAAATTGTCTTTCCTAAATTACGTTCCTTAATCTTCCTAAACGATAAGGAAGGGGTGGTCAGAGGACATTTATACACCAGTGTCTACAAAAGCACTGCAAGTCAGGAAGGGCAAAGGTCTTATTTGAGTTTAAACCTCTGGAGCTTTTGTAGGTCATCATAAATCATAGTCATTCAGCTCAAAATTTCCTGAGAAGGAGTAAGTAGCTAGCTCCCTGAGCTGTTCAACTAGTCACCATTTTTTGGTTTAATCTCTCACAAATGAAATCTGTAACTATGAAGCACACCACGGAAACAAAGCTTGTAGAACAGGCTGTGAGAAACAGCATTCATTCATTACTACACAGAGCATGTTGTAAGAAAATGAATATTCTCTTAGGTGGGAAATGAACTCAAGAGCCTTGAGATAATCCACTGCCATCTGTCCATCCATCCATCCATCCATTTATCCATCCATCCATCTATCCATCTGTCCATCCATCCATTTATCCATCCATCCATCAGTCTGTCTATCCATCCATCCATCCATCCATACCTCCATCTAACTATCTATCTATCTCTCTATCCCTATATCTATCTATCCATGTGGTGTAGGTTTCCCTTGCTTGTCAGAAACCTTCAGAATCTGTAGTCTAGCCTTATAGGATGCCTTGAGTAAGTGCCTCTAGTGAATCCAAACCCAACTATGGAACCTCATTGTTCCTGGTGCCTAAGGGCTGACTGGGACAGGCCGGCATGAGAGTGCTGAGCTCTGACAAACACCCACAAGACACCACGGGGGGCACTCTGCAGTTTGAAGTCAACAGCTGCGAGTGTGGGGCCACCAGGCCCTCTGAGCTCTCTCTCCCTGTCTGGATGGGGTGAGGATGGTCAGTCTGCTCTGCCTTCTGCCTTCCCTTAGCTGAGGGACCTTGCCTGTAATCCACTCTGAGGAATGTGTGGAATTCAGCTCTAAATCTCTCCTAGGTCCTCTGCCACCTCCCCAGAGGCATGACAAGGCACAGCCACCCCACACCTCCACGGGTGGCCCCCTGGCTGCATTCCCAGGGCCTAGCCATGCCCCGGGCTCTGTGGCTGACACTGGTGATCTGGTCAAGGTCATCGGGCAATTTTCAAAGGGTGAAATCTGCCAGCGCTCTTAGTGAAAGCCGGTTCTTTCCCATGGCTTCTGTAAGAGCCCATCGGACTGACACCTGGGCACCCGAAGCAGAGAACCCAGCAGAGCTCGCAGGGACTTTGGGCCCACAGAACCGCGAGCTACTTATTGGGCATGGTTTAAGCTGCTATCTTTATGGTAATTTGCAGCAACAGAAAACTGACAGAGTGGAGTTGCCAGGATCAAGTGTAACAGAGAATTCCCCAGTTCCTTCCTTAGGCTCGAATTATAATATTTCCTTATGCTGGATGATAACCGAGTGGTGGCCGCCTCCTGTCCAGGCCGTAGCGTCTCCATTGCTCGTGTCCCCTGTGTTTCCAGTTCCTCCCTGGCACACAGACTCCTGGCGACTCGAGACTCGGAGCTGTGAAGAGCTCCCTCAGGCCTAGCTGTGATTTTCCATCAGAGGCTCCCAATGCTCCCTGCGCATCAGGATCGACTGAGTAGCTGTCTTGGTCCATACGTGGCTACAACAAAATACCAGACAGGTGGCTTACAAACAATAGAAAGTTATTGTTTGCAGCTCCGGAGGCTCGGAGGTCCAGGGTCAAGGCAGATTTGGTGCCTGGTGAGGGCCCATTTCCTGGTTCTCAGGTCATGCCTTCTCACTGTGTCCTCGAGTGGTGGAGGGGCAAGGCAGCTCTTGGGGGATTCTAAGGGCACGAATCCCCTCAGGGAACCTAATCACCTCCTAAAGGCCCCTGCTCCTGACACTGTCACACGGGTAATGTGGCTGCAACAGATGCATTTGTGGGGGGGCACAAACATTCAGGCCACAGCGGCGGTTTTTTTTAAAGAATACTAGTGCCTGGCCCCTCCATATGAGGTTCTGATTCTTTAGATCTAGGGGCAGGCCCAGACATAGGTATTTTTTTAAAGGCTCCCCGGGTGGTTCTAACGTGTAGTCCACACTGAGAACCAAGCCTGGTAGGCAGAATTCTAAGATGCCCCCATGACCTCTTCTCCCTGGTGTCCCTCCTATGATTGAGCTACGTTATGAGGCAAAATGGATCTTACACGTGTGATCAGGTTTATTAATGAACTGACCCTCAGGTAGGGAGATGATCTGGTGGGCCCAACCTCACCACACGGGGTGTTTGTCCAGCGGGGGGCAGACGGGAAGCACCGGCACAGGGCCGCTAGGTTGAAGCTGGGGGTGCCATGCAGCTGGGGCCAACTCCAACCGACATAGTCCCTGAACCTCCAAGCCCAGGACTTGGCGGGAAATAAACCTTGATGAAGACACCAGGGTCCTTCAGGTGAGTGGAGCCATCACTCAAATGTCACCTCCCCAACCACTGTATTAAAACTGACCCAAACACTCAACACTCCCAAATCCTCCTTCCTGGCTTTAACTTTCTCCGCAACACCTATCACCTTCTAATATAGTACATACTTTACTTTTTTATTTTAATTAACTGTCGGCGCCCATGAGAAGGTAAGTTCCATGAGAGCAGACGTTTGGCTGCTTCATTCCCTGCCGAATCCCAGCACCTAAAACACCAGCTGGCACTGAGCGGGTGACTTGACAGAGCTGCATGGTGGAGCTAGTGCCCGGAGGGACCTGGCCCAGCCCAGCGCGCTGGACTTGCACGAGGTAAAAGCTACTTTAAGTCACACATGGGGCTGCTGGTTTTCAAAAAGACAATGAACCCTCTGAGTTTTCAATAATTTATTTTTGGCTTCCTAATTCTGAGAGAACAAGCTTATGGAGTCTTAGACAAACAGGTCTAGAGACAAAGAATGTTTTGTGAAGAGCAAATAAAGCAAACACGTATGATTTATATTTCTACAATGATATTTAACAATGAATGAAAAATACTCAGGCAAAAAGAGTTTTGGCTTTCATCAAACGTAAAATGTTTTGAAAACTAATCTAAGATGTTCACAGAAACGAAGAAGTCACTATAACTGGAAATATTATTCTCATGATTATGACTGGAAACATCTTACCATCTACCTCGTCTTCCCTGCAATCTAATTATAACAACGTTACGTAATAAAGGGCCAATTCCTTCTGAAGATGTCTTTTCCTACGCAATCGGGCAGCTCCCTCGGCCCACTCCCGCCAGTGGGGGGTGATGGTCCAGGCAGAGGCCACAAGTGGCTCAGCCTCTGTCAAGGATTCATTCTTTTTTTTTTTTTTTTTTGAGACAAGAGTCTCGCTCTGTTGCCCAGCTAGAGTGCTGTGGCATCAGCCTAGCTCACAGCAACCTCAAACTCCTGGGCTCAAGCAATTCTCCTGTCTCAGCCTCCCGAATAGCTGGGACTATAGGCATGCGCCACCACGACTGGTTAATTTTTCTATTTTTTATAGAGGTGGGGTCTCAGTGTTGCCCAGGCTAGTCTTGAACACGTGGCCTCAACTGATTCTCCAGCCTTGGCCTCTCAAAGTGCTGGGATTACAGGCAGGAACCACTGCACCCAGCCAAGGATCCATTTGTGGCTGACCACACTCTTTTTAGTTGTTTTCTTCAATCTTCCATAATCATTCCTATTCCCTTTATGCTAAAACCTCTGCAGTCAGCTGTCTCTGACGTCGCATTCTTTTGCATCTCCTCAGCAGCGTGGCTAGCATGCTGAGGGATGCCGTGACTGAGGTCCCTTCCTTCATGGGTGGCCCCACCCTCAGAACGGGGCTGAGGCAGAGTGGCCGGAGTAGCAACAAGAACAAACGGGTTCACAAGCACATCTGCACTTTGGGAGCCTCTAGTATTTGTCATTAACATGACCAGGTCTTTCTTCCTCTTTTTTAACACAATATTAAAAGAAGGTAGTGTCAAAGATACAAAGATACCAGATACTTACACTCTTGGGCAGATTCCAATTTTAAGACATCTGACAGACAATATGACAAAGAGAATCCCAGCCCTGCTAATTCACTACCTGGACTGGGTCTCAGCTGAGGCCCAGTTTTCCTGGCTGGCTTTTTTTCTTCTCTGTCCTTGCAACCCCCAAAAGCTTAAGGCCAGGAAGGGAGTTGTGGTGCCAGAATCTTCTGAAGTTTCAGCAAAATGTCATAAGAATGCAGTAGGAATTGGCGATTTTAAAGAGGGTGCCTATTTAGTGTGACAGGTACAACAATAAAGCTTTAGAAGAAAATACAAGACAACAGCTTCACGATCTTGGAATAAACAAAGATTTCTTACATAGGATACAAAAAGCACTAACCATTAGAGAAAAGACTGATAAATTAGACAATTAAAATTAAGAACTTTGTTCATCAAACGAATGAAAATTCATGCCACATTGGAAGAAGATACTTGCCATACATCTACCTGACAAAAGATTTATAACCTGAATATACAAAGAAATGTTAAAAGCAATTGGAAAAAGAAAGACAACCTGATTTTTAAAACGGGCAAAAAGACATATCCTGTTCACAGTACCAACCCACACCCCAAAACAAACCAAAAAAATGGGCAAAATCCAAATGGCCAATTAGCATATGAAAAGGTGTTCAACCTCATTAGCCAACAGGAGAATGCAAATCAAAACCACAATGAGATACTGCTACACATCTACCCTAATGACCAGGAGTAAAAAGCCTGACATTGGTGAGAATGTAGAGAAATAAATCTCTCATAAATTGCTGGTGGGATGTAAATTATACAACTGCTTCAGAATCTGTTTGATGCTATCTACTATACTTGAATACATGCACACCCTGTGGCTCAGTAATTCCATTCCCAAGTATGTTCTCATTCTTATGAATGAGAACATATGTGTTCCAAGAGACATGTATAAGAACATACCCATACTATTTATAATAGCCCCAAACTGGAAATTACTCAACTGTCCATCAATAATAGAACAGATAAATAAATAATAGTATAATCATACAATGAGTTACTAAACAGTGAAGAAAATGGATAAATTACATCTATATGCAATAACATGGTTAAATCTTACTTAAATCTAACTTAATACTGTGTAAAAAAGCCAGGTGCAAATATTACATAGTTTTTTCTTTCATTTATAGTAAAATTCAAACGCAAGCAAAACTAACCTAGTATTCGGAGATGTATACTTTTGTAGGAAACTATAGGGACAGGAGTCAAGGACAATAGTCATCTTAGAGAGTCATGAGGGGTTATGATTGCAAAGTCATAAGGAAGGTTTATGGGAGCCAGAATGTTCCACTTCTGGATGGGAAAAGTGACTGCATGAATTTTCATTTCATAATAATTCATGAAACTATTATTTATATTTTGTGGACTTTTATCTTTGTGTATAATTTTTCACAATAAAAAAGCTTAAACTAGGCCGGGCGCGGTGGCTCATGCCTGTAATCCTAACACTGTGGGAGGCCGAGGCGGGTGGATCGTTCGAGGTCAGGAGTTCGAGACCAGCCTGAGCAAAAGTGAGACCCCGTCTCTACTAAAAATAGAAAGAAATTATCTGGCCAACTAAAATATATATAGAAAAAATTAGCCGGGCATGGTGGCGCATGCCTGTAGTCCCAGCTACTCGGGAGGCTGAGGCAGTAGGATGGCTTAAGCCCAGGAGTTTGAGGTTGCTGTGAGCTAGGCTGACGCCACGGCACTCACTCTAGCCAGGGCAACAAAGTGACACTCTGTCTCAAAAAAAAAAAAAAAAAAAAAAAGCTTAAACTCATATCAGGTATTCCTTCCTTGTCTGACCTTCACAGAAAATAAATACTCTCCTAGTAAACCAAAATTCTTAAGCCAAATGCAAACAACTCTCAAAGCAACAGAAAGAAAATTTTGGGTAAGATTCTGGGGGCCCACCTATGGGGGTCCTTTATGTGAATTAGGCAAAGGCATGCTCTTTGGGAGGATGATTTATTATAGCAAAAGCTGTCTCTTCGGGTAGAAGCAGCCTGTCGGGCATACCGCCCTACAAGCTTAGGTCTCCTTTGAGCAAAGAAAAAGGTTCCCTCCCTGCAGGCGACGCAACTCTGCATGCAGGTATCGGTTTGTTGGATGTAGTGCAGACTGGCCTTTAGTTATACTTGCCTCCCCGTCTGGGTGCTTTTGTACAGTGCACGAATATAAAACACTCCCTAGCAGCCCTGCCTGGGAGAGTAGAAAGGTGACAATTACACATATATGGGCACACCAAACATGTGCACACGGAACACATACTGGCACAGGACTACTATCGCCCAGAGCTGGCTGGAAGTTGGATGACATTGTCCCTTACCGCATAACCTTCTGTCTTCTTCTGGCACCATTTCAGCAGAGCATTGCGCTTGGAGCCGCCATATTCACGGGCCAAGGCTGCCAGAGGGTCTCTCCTTTCCACACTGGTTAGAAAGAAGAGAAAGAGTAAGGAGAAGTTGGTAATTTTTAGAACTCTCAAATATACAAGAAATAAATTACTAGATTAGAAAAGCAAAAGTCTAGTTTCTTCAACAAGACTCTAAAGAAACAACCAAATTAGTCACATTAATAATACATTTTTATGATGTCTCGCTGAATGAAAGGAAAAATAAATTGTGCTTCCTGACTATCGTAAGTCTGGGGAGAGTTTTGTTTTAAAATCCATCTGTTGCTCATTCATCTAGCCTTTTATTTTGTTTACTTAGTACAATGTCAGTTGACTTAAAGATACTTATAACAAAACACTCTACATGTTTCAAGGCTACACCTCTATCCAAATAACATATAGAAGGTAGAGAGGAGCTAGGTGCAGTAGCATGCGCCAGTAGTCCCAGCTACTTGGGAGGCTGAGGCAGGAGGATCGCTTGATTCCAGGAGTTTGAGGTTGCAGTGAGCTATGATCATGCCACTGCACTCCAGCCTGGGCAAAAGAGTGAGACTCTGTCTCTTAAAAAACAAACAAACGCCCCCCCCCACCCCCAACAACACGAAAACACACAGTATGTTTTCATGAATACAAAATTTAAAATATGTAATTTAAATAACATACTGTTTGGGGATGTCAATATATGTGGCAAAAGAGCTAAGAATAACAAAAAAAGACAAATGTTAAACTTGGAGTGGTGGTTACCTTGGAGGAGGGAGCAAGACAATGCAAGTGGACAGGGGCTGATAGAAAATTGCAAAGGTAACAATTTCCTTTTCCTTACACTGGGAGGTGGGTTATCTGGGTGGATCTCCATGTACGTTATTCTTTATACCTAGCACATATTCTTTTGTATCCATCCAGTATTTAATAGAAATATTTTAAAATGATTTTAAAAAGAGTAATAGCATGACTTTAGACCTCAGTGAGGTAAACTAAGGTAAGGAAATTAAAAAAAACAGTTCATAGTTGAATTTTCCTTGTATAATTTGATGACTGCTTTTCTATGCAACTGGCAGATTTGTAAAGTGTTATGTGTATTGCCCAACATAGGGGGCTGGGAAGAGCTTTTTTGGTCAGAGGTGCTGCTAACTACACAGTCATGGTGACTGTGCCTGCGTCTGCCATACGCCTGGTCTCACATCACCTCTTAGAAGTGAATTGTTACCCCTGACAAATTACAGAAGACTTCAGTGAAAGTCTGGAGAACAGTTTCTATACAAATGGATGGCTAGAACATTCACCAACATTTTTCTTTAAAAAATAAAGCTAACTGAACATGGTTGCCAAAAAATTTAATAATAATGGAATGAGAGTTTCTAAAGTAAGTAAGTTCTGTCCTGCCAATGGTTTGTCTCCATGACATGAATGTAAAATTGAAATAAGAAATTAATTTTACTAATTTAACCTTTCACAATGAAAGGTAAAATATCAATAGCATGTTAATATATGCATAGCCTTCCTGTGTGCATTTCTGGCATAAAGAAAAGGGCAATTTCAGAATAACACTAATGCTGGTCCTTAAAGCCTCTTTTGTTTATTTAAATCTCTTGCACGTAAACAGGCTAATATGTAATATCTGGGGCTTTAAAATAAACCTCTGAAACATATGACTTCATCTATTTGGGTTCAAATATAGGCTACACCCAAAGATACAACAAGACATGAACTTATTCAGACTTTCATAAATCCTTTTATAATACCCACATTGGTAATTATAATATTTATTAAAAACATATTACTCATAAAGTAGCCAATTTTGTATATTGATCAATCTACCCATTCCTAAGTATTTACTGATTGAAATGTTACGTGTGTTGCACAACATAAGGGGCTGGGAAAGATACCAAAATGTAAGTCAAAAACATTTACTGTCCACTGAATTTTAACCTAAATGGGGACAAAGATATATACCATGCAATAGTTATCCTCACAGCAAAGTGGTACAGTAGTTAAACACCCAAAGGAGCGTAATACACCAAAGTTGGAGGAGGGAGATGCCAGTGCTGCCAGGGTGGTTGCTGCTCAACTTCATGGAAGGTCTGACCTTGCAGGAGAAGCAGTGTGTAGCACTGTGAAAGGACAAAAGGAAGGCAAGTCCGGCTAGAACTTTATAAACAAAGACTTGCAGTCAGAAATGCTCATGTGGTACTGCAAAGGCAGGGAGCAAAACAGGCTCAGGTGGAGGGAGGGGCTGGGACATTCTGGCAGGTGACTGGGGGTAGGGAGGTGGCACTAAGTCATGGAACATCTAGAAGAGCAGGATGAGGAGTGTGGATGACAGAGAGTCGTGGGAGGTTTCTGCAAAGTCTGTGGCAGGATGTGCTCAGTGCTTCAGAAGACTAACCAACATGAGGAAGCAGGGAAGACTCAGAAGAGACAGGAAACAGCTAAAATGGGCTTGCTGTGGCTTGGGTGACAGGGGCACCAAAAAGGGAGAAGGTGGCAAAGGTGTGGGAGCACAGACGGGCTCCTGGTGACCACCCCATCAGCCTGCTGTCCTCCCCATGGCCCACCCCCTCCTTCACATCCCCGAGAAAGTCCTCCTTAAATACTGATTTCAAAATGCCTCTCTGCCTTATATGTCACTGTTTTCTGATTAATCCTCCTTTAAGTATAGGTCCAGTCTCACTGTACCACTGCTCAAAAACAAAAATAAAATCCCATAAACTTAGTGGTTCCCCAGTACTTTACCAAAATAAGTACACATGTCTTTCTTAGCCATGAAGATTATTTGCAGTAAGGCCCCAACCTGCCTTTCCAGCTGCAATATCCTAGTCATCCACCCATCCACCCAACAAATACTGATGGAGACCTACCATACGCACGGCAGGGCCCCTGCCCGCATGAAGCCCACACCCTGGTCCAGACACACAACAACGCCCGCTGCTCCCTGAACACCATTCCACGGCTTGCTCATGGTGGTACCTTTACACCCCTGGAAGAACTGCCACTTCTCTCTAGACTTCTTGATCCAGCTAACAACCCCCAAGTGCTTTGCTATACAGCATGCTTCCCACAGCCCTCCATGTCATCTTGCACACCACCACTGTCTTGCGTCCTCCTGCTGGACCCATTCAGGGCAGGTGCTGCACCTTAATCACGTTCATTCAGGAAATATTTGTAGAAGTAAATCGACCACAGGGGATAAAACAGAAGGAAGAATAAAAGGTTATCAGTCCAATGTTTCTCTGATTTCTTACTGTTTTAAACACGATACCTAAGTTTACTCTGTGGTTTTAGCCCGCCGGTGGAGGCGCTCAGCAGTCTTGTGTTCCCGAAGCCCAGAGAGGGGGGTCTGCTCAGAGACTCGAGCGAGGGGCTCTTTCGGAGGTAAGGGTCTGGCTTCAGGTCCTCGGCCCTTCCTTTTAGAAGATCTGTGTGAACGACAACATAATCACCTATTCCCGAAGAAGAGGAATTTGGTTGTCATATTTTACTCTCAAGTACAACGCAATTCTCATTCTATTCTCCAGTCCAAATGTATATATATCACATACACACACACTTCCTAAAGTAGTAACAATACAAATAGAGACGTGGTGTTTCCTAGAGAAGATTCTCTAGGCAGCCCCAGCTACACCACCTACAGGACCTCGTGTCAAATCAGCCCCATTTTCAAAACTTAGGATGAATTTCAAGACAGCATCACTGAAGTGTTAAACCTAGCATGGGCCCTTTTAACGGCCTTATGCAAGTGCTCACAAGCCAGCCCTGCCCCCAAGTAGTGCATTTTGTTTTAATCAATGGACATCTGAAAGAGCTGGCAGGAAAATGCCTGGTGTGAGTAACAGCGGCAGACGAAAGGCTGGGAACCAAGAATGGCCCGCAGGGCCTGGCTCACTGCAAAGTAAGTAGGAATGATTCTGTTAAGGCTCTTTCTGCTGTCATATTAGTCTGAGTCAAAACAGGTAACAAAATGGGCTGAATCCTCCAGATGATATTTCTTTCTTTCCTTTTCTGTTTTGAGAGACAGTCTCACTCCTTTGCCTAGGCTGGTTGTGGATTCGATCTCCCGGGCTCCAGCAATCCTCCTGCCTCCGCCTCTCCAGCAGTGCCAGCCAGATGACGTTTCTTAAATGACCACAAAAGTGTAGAACAAAAGAAAATATTCAAGATTGTCTAGTTTATATTTATAGAGGAAACTGGAGCTGGGAGAACTACTGCCTTGTTCAAAGCTGTACAACAGCCAGGGGCCGGCCAAGCCCACAGCTGCCTCCTATGACCCACAAAGAGTCAGGGGAGAAAACAATACTCCACAGTAATAGCCACCAATTATGGGTGGTAAAGTGGGGAGTGAGGCTAATTAGCTCTGAACAACAGAGAAAAACAGTGTTTACAGCACTAAAGAGAACAACAAAAACAGCACATTTGTCCTGATTCTGCAGCTTCTGATGACCTCAATGTTGACAAGCAATTGCTGGAAGTTGCTGGAAGCAAGCAGTTTTCACCTGTAATCCTCTTTTTTTTTTTATTATAGTAAACAGAATCATTCAAGCAGACTGGTGCCCAGCGGGGGTGAGGGGAGGGTTGTCAATAAGGTATTTACTTCAGAGCAATAGCCGTTGTGGTCTCGGCTTCAGTATTTATCTTGTCAATTAAAAGAATGGTCTTTCTACACAATAGCTGGTGGAACAGAGTGAAGATGACACAAATATTATGATCAAAAGCTCACCTAGTCCACTTAAAAATGGTTAAGATGGTAAATTTTATGTTAGGTGTCTTTTACCACAACTTAAACAAAAAAAGCTCACCTAGCACTACGCACACAGCCAAGTTATTCCCTACATCACACGGCGTAGCAAGTAGGAGAACGCAGAGCAGGCAGGTTCTCCATGCTCTGTTTTGGCCTCCCTGTTTCTGGGCCTCCGGCTCCACCTAACCCCTTCTCTGCTTTTTTCTCCTACCTTTGGACTACCCACTGGTCTCGGTCATCATTCCCTTCTCCTGGGGGCCATTATTAGGACATGAAGTCCTATTAATACATAAACTTTTATCACTTCCTCACGAAGCTGCTAATCAGAGCAATCAATCGCCAGCCAAGTCACCAAAAGGCAATGCGGCAGAAGGAACCAGACGTCCTGGCCCCAGTCACTTAACCTCTGCAAGGCTTGAAATCTCTCACATGCAAAATTTGAGGTATGGGCCAAGGTCATCTCTAAATTTCTCAATGTCAGTGTTTATCTAAGTCTAAAATCCTTATTTAATGCCATGAAAATGCAAACAAGATTTGCAAGGAAAACTTGCCTCACAGAAACAACTATTTTAAGAACAAACCTGCCCGTGTTTGACCATCATCTGAAAGAAGTACAGTTGGATTTTCTTTTTATCCGTATAAAACAATGTAGACTTTTTTTTTTTGGAGATAAGGTCAGAAATTTTGTTTTATACTTAGAACAAAAGAATTTCTGTCTATGTGATCTAGATTTTGGGCTTTCTCTCCTTCCTATGGGCACCAGTAAATAAATAGTTCACTCAATGTTGCTTCTGCCGTTTTTGTCCCCTAACGGTGACCACACAGACACACACATGGTGCCCACGGCATATACTCTGGTCAGCTTTAATGTTCCACTAGGCTGAAAGTGCCACTGTTCTCTTTGTTCTGCAGAGAAGAGTAGGCAAGACAACAGCAGCAAACACTTCTCCAGTGCTCACCACACCCAGCCGCGTTCTAAGTGCTTTCAATGTGTTAACTGAATCCTTGAAACAATCCTACGAGGCAGGTAGGATTATTCCTGTTTTAGAGATGGGGAAACCAAAGCCCAGAGAGGTGGATTAATGTGAGTGGCAGTGCCAAAACTCGAGCCAAGAGGACCTGCTCCTGCGTCCCCCCCATTAATTGTCAGCTATCAGCATGGAAGGGGTAGCACAAAACCAAACATGATGAGTGAGGACTGCTGACTACAACCACGACTTTATGAGCAGAATCTGAATTTTTAAAAAAATATTGTATGGGCAGGGAGTGGTGGCTCACACCTGTAATCCCAGCACCTTGGGAGGCCAAGGCAGGAGGATTGCTTGAGCCCAGGAGTTCGAGACCAGCCTGGGCAACACGGGGAGATCTCGTCTCTACAAAAAATTAAAAAATTAGCTAGGTGTGGTGGCATGTGCCTGTAGTCCCAGCTACTCAGGAGGCTAAAGGAAGGAGGATTGCTTGAGCCCAGGATTTGAGGTTACAGTGAACTATGATCACCTCAATGTACTCCAGCCTGAGTGACAGAGCCTCTGTCTCAAGAAAAAAAAAATGGTATAACAATAAGAGGATTATAGTCAAAGAAAAAGGTATCTTTTTTTGTGATAACCTTTTATTTATATAGAATTATAAATTACAAACCATTATTTTACTCAGTCCTTTCAACCACCACGGGAGGCAGACATGCTAGAGGCTATTAGCTCCATTTCACAGGCAAGAATGGAAACACTGTTCCCTTGTTTAGTATAAGACAGCTAGGACTTAAGCCCTGGGCTTCTATTCTCACAACTGCTTCTTTCTCATGACTTTGTGATGCATCATTTTAAAGTAATCTGATTTCACCATGCTTTAAAATATAAGAGTAACATCTATAACATCTTTTAAGAACTGTGGATGCAATAGACAGATTCAAAATCAGATAAGATTTTTTTCCTGAAATAGTTATTTTTTAAAGATTAGAAAATATTCTCTTGAGATTCAATTATAAAAAACAACAAAGTTTGGCCTTTCCCCCTAGCACTAGCACACTGATAAGTGCAGCTAGCAGGAGGTGCTTTTTCCTTTTGTTGGGGGCACTGCTGAATCGTGCATTTAGGGACTGAAATCTCTTGGAATAAATGTCACTGATTATTTTTCTAAGCTCAGGTTCATGCAAAGAAACGAAAAGTTAACTACACACACACACACACACACGCACACACACGAATTAAGTCATGAGCATTTCCTGTTCAAGGCAGTTTACCTGAGAGGGCAAGCTCAGGCAGATCCAAGCGCTGAGTCACTCCTTTGCTGGCCGGCCGTGCACTGCTGTAAGTCGAATGTCTCTATAAAAAGCAAAGGGCACGCCAGCACGGTGAGCTTGTGACGTCAAGAACAGCATAAACACAGGTGTGCATGCAACAGTTCTTAAGCACAGCAGAATCACCAGCGGGGCTTTTAAATTATTGATTTGAATAGGTAATAAAAAGGGCAAGTGGTAAAAAGAAAGTCTCTTTTTCCTCCCCAGTTCTTCTCCCCAAGGGTGATCATTATTAATCAGCTTTGTGGATCTCCTTCTTGGAATATTCTATGTATGCTCAAGGATGTGTTTAAAAATACTGTTTTTTAAATGGCCAACAGGTATATGAGAAGACGTTCAACATCACGAAGCAACAGGAAAATGCAAGCCAAAACCACAATGTGATACCACCTCATACTTGTTAGGAAGGCCATCACCAAAACCAGAAAACAGCAAAGGCTGGTGAGGAGGTGGAGAAATTGAAACCCTTGTGCACTGCTGGTGGGAACATACAATGGTGTAGCCATTACAGAAAACAGTACGGAAGTTCCTCAAAAAATTAAAAATAGAACTACCATATGATCCAGCAATCCCACTTCTAGGTATTTATCCAAAAAAACTGACAACAGGATCTCAAAGAGATATGTGTACTCTCATGTTCACTGCATCATTATTCACAAAAACCAAGAGGTGGAAACAACCTAAATGTCCATGAACAGATGAATGGACAAAGAAAAATGTGGGATATCTGTATAGTGGAATATTCTTTAGGCTTCAAGAGGAGGGAAACCCTGTCACATTAGAACATCAATGAGCCTTGAAGACATTATGCTAAGTCAAACAGGCCAGTCACAGAAGAACAAATGCTGCGTGACTGTACTTACATGAGGATCTAAAGCTGTCAGACTCATGGGAGCAGAAAGCAGAATGGTGGCTGCTGGAGGAGGGGGAGGGGCGATGGGGAGGGGCGATGGGGAGGGGCGATGGGGAGGGGCGATGGGGAGTTGCTCAGTGCAGTTTCTGCTGTGCAAGATCTGCTGTGCCAGGTTGTGCTTATAGCTAACACCACTGTATTGTGCACTTAAAGATTTGTTAAGAGAGTAGATTTCATGTTATGTTTCTTACCACACTAAAAAAAAGCATTTCAGAATGCAAGTGAGTATGATATTAAAAGACAAACTTTAAAAAAAAATCCTGTTTTTATAAAAACACAAAAGTTTACATTATTTTCCCTACTATTTTGCTTTTTTCACTTAACGTATCTTGGAGGTCACTGCAGTGCCCATCATGTGACAGCCTCACATGAGACCCCATGTGAGGCCACACGACACAGAGGCAAGCACGTGGCTCTGCAGCCAGACTGCCACCCCCCAGCTGTGTGACTCTGGGCTGCTCAACTCTCGGTGCTTTTTCTTTATCTGTTAGGTATAAAATGTCAGTGATACCAACAGTACCTTCCCCAGAGGGCTGTAAGGAGGATTAAATGAGTTAAAGCCATTTAGAACAGTCAAAATAGAGTCTGGCCTCTATTAATACTGGCATTGGTGTTGGTGTTGACAGTAGTATGAGGAACAATGCTGTTTGTGCCCATGTAAGAGTGGGGCCATTTGGGACTTTCTGGAGCGTTCTTTCTTTTAGAGGCCCTACTCCACATCATACTAAGCACGATACAATGTACTCACGTCCCCACATACAATTGTTGTGGTACACAATTTTCAAAAGCATTTTTCAATCTTGCTTTTCAAGTTATTTAGCTAAATAAAAGTGACAACATATGGCATCTTTGTCCCATTCATAGTCTTGTGGGAAAGCGTCCAGTATTTCACCATTAAGCATGATGTCTGCTGCAGATATATAATACAGATCCCTCATCAGATTAGGGAATTTACCTTTCTTTCCTAGTTTTCTAAAAATTTTCATCAAGAAAAGGTGTTTATCAAATACATCTTCCTGCCGTCTACTGGAATGACCATGTGCTTTTTCTACCTTTGTTAATGTGGTTAATTACTTTGATTGTTTTCAATAGTGAAAATAACCATGCATTCCTACAATAAACCTAACTTGATATGATCGTTTTCATGTATCTCTGAATTTGGTTTGCCATGATTTTGTTCAGAATTTCTGCATGGAGGTTCACAAGAGAGATTGACCTTTTACTTTTTAGTGTTTTTTTAATGTCCTTTTGCCATAACTAGTTATCAAAGCTATGCTGGCCACTTAAAATGAGTTGAGAAGGTTTACCCCTTTATCTAAGTCTTTTTCTAGTCTCTGTATGAATTTATGTAAGACTGATGTTATTTCATCATTAAATGTTTGGGAAGCTTCATGTTGAAGCCATCTGGGCCTGGCATTTCCTTTGAGGAAAAGATTTAAATTATAGACTCTCTGAGATTTTTCTACTACTTTTTCTTATGTCAGTTTAGTAAGTTATGTTTTTCTAAGATTTTGACCATTTCATCAACATTATCTAATTAATTAGCACAAAGTAGTAATTTATAAATATCTTATCATTGCTTTAATGACTATGGGGGCTGGGTGCTCACTCTGGGAGGCTGATGCGGGAGGATAGCTTGAGCTCAGTAGTTTGACCATAGCCTAAGCAAGAGTGAGACCCTGTCTCTACAAAGAGAGAGATTATACAGGCATGGTGGTGTGTGCTTGCAGTCCCAGCTACTCAGGAGGCTGGGGTAGGAGGATCATTTGAGCCCAGGAGTTTGAGGTTACCATGAGCTATGACGACACCCACTGCCCAGGCAACAGAGCGAGACTCTGTCTCAAAAAAAAAAAAAAAAAAAGACTATGGGATATTAAGTGATGTTCCCCTTTTAAAATTCCTGATACAGGTAATTTATGCCTTTTCTTTTCTTTGTAGCTGTCTTGCCAAAGTTGCATCAACTTTAATAGTCTTTAAGAAACTGTCACGAGAGCAAACAGACAACCTACAGAATGGGAAAAAATTTTCGTATGCTATACATCTGATAAAGGACTGATAACTAGAATCTATTTAGGACTCAGGAAAATCAGCAAGAAAAAATCAAACCACCCTGTCAAAAAGTAGGCAAAGAACATGAACAGAAATTTTTCAAAAGAAGACAGAAGAATGGTCAACAAACATATGAAAAAATGCTCAACATCTCTAATCATCAAGGAAATGCAAATCAAAACCACAATGAGATATCACTTAACCCCAAGGAGAATGGCCTTTATCAAAAAGTCCCAAAACAATAAATGTTGGCGTGGATGTGGAGAGACAGGAACACTCATACACTGCTGGTGGGACTGCAAACTAGTGCAACCTCTGTGGAAAGCAATATGGAGATACCTTAAACAGATACAAGGAGACCTACCATTTGATCCAGCAATCCCATTATTGGGCATCTACCCAAAAGAACAAAAGACATTCTATAATAAAGATATCTGCACTTGAATGTTTATAGCAGTACAATTCACAATTGCAAAGATGTGGAAATAACCCAAGTGCCCATCAATACATGAGTGGATTAATAAAATGTGGTATATGTATACCACGGAGTACTACTCAGCTATAAGAAACAATGGTGATATAGCACCTCTTGTATTTTCCTGGACAGAGCTGGAACCCATTCTACTAAGTGAAGTATCCTAAGAATGGAAAAATAAGCACCACATGTACTCACCATCAAATTGGTTTCACTGATCAACACCTAACAGCACATTAAGGAATGACACTGACTGGGTGTCGGGCAGATGTTGGGGGGAGGGGATGGGTGTATAGATACATAATGAGTGCGATGCGCACTGTCTAGGGGATGGACACGGTTGAAGCTCTGACTGGGGGAGGAGGGGGGCAAGGACAATATATGTAACATAAACTTTTGTACCCCCATAATATGCTGAAATAAAAAAAATAGTCTTTAACAGAACAAACTTCACACAGAACCTCTTTTAATAGTCTCTTCACTGTAAGTATGCTAGTTAAAAAATCTTTTTTTATTTGACCAAAAGTATCTTTCTTCTGTGTTCACCTTTGAAGGATATTTTCCCTACTATAGCATTCTAAGACAGCAGTTATATCTTTCAGCACTTTGCAGATGCCACCACGTTGTCATCTGGCTCCCACCACTGTGGTTGAGAAGGCTGCTGTCAGCTTTGCTCTTGCTCCTTGACATCAAGGTGTCTTTTCTTCCTTTGGGTGCTGTTAGAATGCTTTCTCTTTCATTTCCAGCAGTTTTAACCTAACATGTCTAGGTGTGATTTTTCTCTGTACTTATCTTGCTTGGGGTTTATACTGTTTCTTGAATCTGAGGCTTGACACCTTTTATCAGTTTGGGAAATTTGGACATTATCTCCTCCAAAGTGCTTCTGCCCTGTCTTTTTTCCCTCCTACTTTGGGGGACTCCAATTACATACTAGATCTTTTCACTCCATCCCATGTGTCTCTTATATCCTTTTCTCCATTTCCTATCCTTTTTTTCCCTCTGTTTTGGTTTAGGTATTTCTACGCTAAGAGAGGCTTAAAGAACTGAAGACAGGTCAGTAGAAATATAGACAGTTAAACTTTGTTGAGTCCTTAATTCAGGTACTTTATTTTTAAGTTAAAGAATTTCTAATGGATTCTTTTTTTATAGATTGTGGTTTTCTGATGAAATTCTCCACGTTGTCATTTATTTTCTTGAATGAATTAATCTCAGTTGTTTTAAAGTCCATGTCTAATAATATCAACATCTGGACCTCCTGTGTCTGTTTCTATTGCCTGTTTTTTTATCTTGGGTTTTCATCATTTGATATTTTCTAGTTGTATGCTTGGTTTTGTTTTTGTTTTCTTGTTGTTTTTTTCTTCTACATGACACTGTATTTTGAAAAAATGTGGATATAATTCAAGATTCTAGATGATGTAATCTTCCTCCAGAGAGTTACTTCTGCTTCTAGAAGGTAGTTAAAATAGGGAAAGATCACCTAAATCCAAATCCAAGTTTCTATGGGTTTTAAGACTAAACAAATAAAAGCCTCCTTGAAGATATTAATGGATAATATTTTAATACTCTAATAGCTAGAAAGACATTTTAAAGCAGGAAACAAAAACCCTTAAAGTTATAAAGAAAAACACTGAACACAAAAATGTAAAACTTCTCTTGAGTAAAAAATAGCTATAACCAAAGTTAAAAGATAACAGAGAAAATATAATACATATGAAATAAAGTTGAAAAGCATAATATACCAAGATGTATTACAAATAGGAACAAGACCAACACCTCCAAAGAAAAATAGGCAAAGTATATAAGCGTTCAAAAACACACAAAAGATATATAAATGTCCTATGAACACATTACGGAGTACTCAATCTTACCAATGAACAAAGTAAAACAAGATATCATTGTTTCACAAGATATCAATTCGATCCTCAACATTTATAAATAGTGTCAAGTTTCTGGGAAAAGTAGTATTTTATATATTGTGAGTGGAAGTATAAATTGAAGGGCAATGTGTCTATCAAGTTTTTCAACATTCCAAACACAGCAAATCCGTTTTCTTTTTCTAGGAATCAATTTGTGGCAGATCTCAGGACTGGCTCACTCAACTCTATTCTGGTCTCTTTGTGGGGTGATTTACTGAATTATTAGAGACTGGAAAGCTAAAGGGTATATTTGCCAAACTCCCTTAAAGCTTGGTTCATCAAGCGACCTAGCTTCCATCAAACAGGCCCACTCTCAGAAGATCTGGAAGGTGCATGGGAGTACAAGGCCACCTTTCTGTAGCTTCTACTGGCAAGCGTGGCTATGAAGGCATTTGCTTTTCTGTGGCAGGGGAGTGGAGGTTCTGGTGTCTGCTCCATAGCTTTCTGGGTAATATGAGGTGGGGCACAGAGCATGCATTCTGCTGGCATGGACTGCACGTGTTGCAGTGTGGACCTGAAGCCGATCCTAGATCTTGACAGAAGTGGTACTCCCAGGCAAACAGCTAGAGAAAGTCTTCCTGATTCTTGTGGAAACAAAAGCTCCTTCAATGGGCCAACTTTGAGATGTTCTGAGAACCTTTCCTGGAAGCTCTGTGCATACTTACAGCCTTTCCCTCCAGCCCTTCCAGTACCAAATCCCCTCTATTAAATTCCTTTCTGCTTAACTACAGTGATTTTTGATATTCGCAAATGAATCTTGATACACCCTTATACAGAAATAGGCCCTTAAGAGGTCAAAAATGTGTACAAGGATCTTCACTGTATTGTTTTTGTAATAAGTTAAATTCAAAACAACATTATTGTCTATCAATAGAAAAGTGGCTAAATAAATCACCACATATTATGTAGCCTTTAAAAAATGAATTATTTCTCCAACTATTGATATTTAAAGATGTCTCTAAAATATTCCTTCAACAAATATTTATTGAGCTTCTACTATGTTATGACAACATGCCAGCCACTGTTTTAGAGAAGAGATATAATAGCAAGCAAAATAAACAAAAATCCCTGCCCTCACAGAGCTTACATTACAATGATAAAGCATCAGAATAATGTGTAATCCAATTTACAAAACAGACACATACACTCTACACACACACACACACAAATATGTATAAAGAAAAACATCTATGATACCAACTGGATATCAGACTGAGGCGGGGTGGGGGGTTGGGGGGGGAGTGTATGCCTACATGATGAGTGCCTTGCGCACCGTCTGGGGAATGGTCATGCTTGAAGGTGCTGACTCGGGGAGGTGGGAGGTGGGGGGAGGGGATGGAGGTATGACTACATGGTGAGTGCCAGGCGCACTGTCTGGGGAATGGACACGCTGAGGCTCTGACTCAGGGGGATGGGCAGGACATGGGCAATGTATATAACCTGAGCTTTTGTACCCCCATAATAAGCTGAAATAAAAAAAAAAGAAAGAAAAACATATAGAGGGATACACAACAATCCTCAAGCAGTGGTTCTTTCTGTGGCTTGTCTACTACCTGCATTGGAGAGACAGCAGCCGCTGGAGCGGTCCTCACCGGTATTCCACTTAGGAGGCTTCTGGGGGTCTTATGAACAGCAATATTCTGTCCAGCTCCACCTGCCAAGAAAGGAGATGGTAACGTTCATATATTGTTCCAGTTCAAAATAGCAAATAATAATTCTTGATTTGTTGTTACTTTTTTGGTGACTTAAAAAGTGTCCCATGATGTTTAGTATAACATTTACTCTATTATCCTTTTCTACTCTGGCCTAGAGTTGAATTGGGGAAATGAGAGGGAAGGAGTTAGCTGAGTGAGGGTAAGTCTTAGGTATAGGATACCTAGAAAACAGGAAATGTATATATAATGAGGTACCTACAAGAGGAAGAAACAAGGAAGTTCTTGTACAAACTATTACAGTTCATTCATTTCCCATCTCCACAGACTAACTCACTGGGCTTTCATATCTTTCCATATGTGTAGTCTAATCTTAATCTAATTTAGCTGCAACTGTTTCAGCAGAGACAATCAGCTAATCTAGGATTAGCTTTTACTCCAGTCTTGTGATACAATGGCATATTTGTTGTGGTCAAGGTAATACAGACATTGTTATTTGGATGCACACCCTGTTTCCCCTATTTACTATATTTATGTGTGTACAGTATATGTATAAAGTACAGTTGTGCATTTTTATCACATATGTAGATAAGCACAACTGAAGGGGAACTGTGAGTCAGTCAGACATTCCCAGCAAAGGCTGGGGATGCACCAAGATCAGCATAGGTGGTCACATACAGGACCAGGTGGAAAACAGTCTAGCAGCAGGTTGCAAGATGGGGATGGCCAGAGGTCCCAACAAGAGGGCCTGATGCACACACAGGATTGAGGCCTCATTTCCTAGGAGATGAGGCCTCTGGTGACCCTGATAATTCCCGAGACGGGAAGAAGGCAAATGGTAGCGACCAGAATTTAATGGCTGTAAGAGGAGGGAAAGGAAGGTAGCAAGGAACTGGAGTGGGGGAGGAGGTGGAGAGAAAGAGGTGGCTGTGTTTGTATCATCTGTGAGTCAGACTCTCACTGCCTCCCTGGAGCCTCAGCCAGGCTCCTGCAGAGTGTGGCTGCACGTGGTACGATCTAGAGAGAGCCCTTGTGGTTCTGTCAACTTGGGACCAGTGTGGAGTAGAGACAGGCCTGATATGTCAGGCCTGGTTTGAATTTGGAGCTTCGCTTGTGGAAAACAATGAGTAAATACCTGGGCGGCCCAAGTCAAATGACTTGATAAGTGACTTAACAGTGGTTGCGGACTCTGCAGGCGCTGGCGAGGCTCTGCTAACATAGACGCCGTGCCACCGGCCAGGAGCATCGACCTCAGGGGACTCCGGCTCTTCATCCACAGGTCTGCACAATAAAGAAAAAATCAGATTGAAAAGGCAGAGGATGGGGAAAAGACATAGATGGAAACAGAACTGATGTGGAGAAAATAAACAAAGCTGGAAGGAGAATCCTAAATTTAAAATCCTGTTTTCTCTATCAAGCTTTGCATCTTTCAGAAATAACATAGGTATTGCTCTCAATTTTTAAGAAATTTTTTAAGGAAAATAGCCAGAAATAATGTTTTTATATGCAGAGTAACTAGACATTTGCTCTAAATAAAAAGTATGTGTGTTTATTCTGTAAACTGTAAAAAAAATGTTATTTATCATAAATATTAGCTTACTATCAAATGGTAGGTACAATGGATTGGTCTGTCAACATGTGCTCCAAACCCCATGTGGCATACAGAGGTTAGAAAGATGAAATCTCCGGACTCTCCTGCAGCTAGAACTTCAGATGTGATAGCTCCACCAATCAGAAAGACTCGGCCAAGATCTGGAGTGGGCCCCGAGTCGGGGAAGAGAGGCAGGGCGTAGGGCAGTCACTGTGCTCATAGAGACTGTAGCAGAGACAGGATGCTTCTGGTGCTGGTCACTGCAGTGGTAGCTTTCCAACTGGACCAATAGCTTCCTGATTCCAAGGCTTCTGTCTTGGTGGAGGCAGCAGCTTCCCTGGTGGTCCAGCTCTGTGTTGGGGCTTTGGGAACTGTTCCTGGAAGCTCAGCCCTGACAACAATTCTTCAAGTCATTTAACACCTTTCCCCCTAAGCCAACTGAGCATGATCTACTATATACAACAGAATCCTGACTTACATACTCTTTGCCCTCTAAGAGTAAGAATGATAACAGTACTCTAAAATAACACTGCAATTTTGCATAAGGCGAAGCTTTTACTCTCACCCACATTTCCTGGTACGTTCTTCATGCTTTGCTTGTGTTGTTTTAAATGTGGCCCCTAAACATAAAGCAGCTATTTCTTCTGAGATGCAACTAAAGAAAGAGCAAACTATTAAATGCTGTAGGGAAAACTAAAATATTAGACTTATTGAAAGATGGTATGTTTGTATACAGCTGTATTCACAAAAGTACAGCTTACATGGTTTCTAAATTCAAGCACAGACTCACAGAAAGTCTTTTAGGATAGATCATCTGACTCAATCCTCTCATGTATGGCTTCCTCGTCTAGGAGACTTTAGCATGTCATTTAATCTCCCTGTGAATGAGCCAAAACAAGAATTCCCAATCTTCTGATTGCTAAATCACTATTCTTTTCATTATATCATATTGCCATAGCTGTTTTGCAAGATGACTAATTTATGAGAATAGTTCAAACAGAATGTTTCTGGAAGTATATTTTAATAAGGTCAGTGGAAGTTTAAAATATTTATTTACTGATCTTTTTGAAATTAATCTAGCTACTCATAAGCTTCTGTGGTTGAATTTACTTGTCCTTAATTTTCCAAGCTTTCTTCTGTTGCTATGATCAACATGAATAGAAGAAATTTAAATGGAACAGAACTTAAAACACTTAAACCACCCTGCTCTACACTCTTGACCCCACAACCCTTTGGTGTGAATGGAAATAAAACCAGTAAGCTGAAAATTTCTTTGGAAGAAACTATCAGGCATTTCAGAAATTGCAGAGGAATGGGTTTGAAAATTTTTTTAAAGCTTTATTGAAAGGCATTGGTTTTCATATGTTCCCCTTTGTGTTGTACACAGTATGAAGTATGAGGTCAGGTGGTAATAAGCAGCAAGAGAATGAATCAGGTTAGGTCTGAGCAGAAAAAAAATCTCCTACATCTGTCCCAGCCATTCTCAGGAAGGTCACCAACAAACGGCGTGGGCCACCTTCTCACCTGCCATTGACACGACTGGGCACCAAGAGGCCTCCAAGGAAGATCGTTTTAAAGAACTCATTTTCATTTCATTCTTTGATAATTTAATAAGAATAAAATGGAGAATCCTACATTCTGCAGAGGTATTCCTTTCAGTTATCTAAGTTTCTTTGTGATTCAAAATATCAAATGATAAATAGACTCACTTAGACTTCATAGGAAAATAGCAAGGCCACAGAATCAATTTCCAGTGCTCCTGCCTTCAGTTATCCAAAGACAATACTTCAAACAATCAGTCTGCTTGGCTAGAACAATAACAGTCAGTATGAGAAAACACTGCATTATTAAGTAGATTAGAGAAATATCTGCTAAATACCCACCATATTATATAACAGTGATTAGAGTGTGTGTATAAGAGGGATTCACAAAACAAAGCCTGAATTGAAAAACCATAGAAAACAGTTATTAAGAATACTATTGGTTTTATCAGTATGTACTTTAATCACAAATAAGCTTGAAATTCCTTGCACCAGCCGCCTTAGAATTGTTGGGGATCAACCAGTAACAGCTCCAGCAATAAAGGAAGTATTACATTTACTCTGTTTCAATGACTAAAAACTCTGTATTCTGTAAAGGATATTAAGAAATATTTACACATACAGCCAGGTATATCTTAGCAGATTCACTGAATAAGAGAAAAACTGCAAGGTACCACCACTGGTTAAATATTTGTTCAAGTCTAGCTATGGCCTCTAAGGCTGATGTTAGGTTCTAAAGTCAACTTGTAAAATAAAAATCACACATATAGTCAAATAAGGCTTGAAAGTCCCTTAAGTTACCCAAAGTACAGCTTACATGGTTTTATAAATACAACTGTATACAAACATACTATCTCTCAGTAAGTCTAACCTGTTAGTTTTCCCTACAGCATTTATGTTTTACAAATTTTTTTTGGAAATTCTTTACAAAATTTTATTTAAGATCTCATGTGCTTATTAAAAAAGTGCATTACATCAAGATTAGAAAAAAAGACCTTTTTTTTTTATTAGGACTACTCATCTATGTTACCCCATGATTCATTTCCTACCCTAACATAAATGATAAAACATTTTTTTCTTTCTTCCTTTTCTCCCTCCTGCTTTGAAAGGGCAACTGCTGCGAGGTACATCTTAACAGAATGTGCCAATTAATCCCTGCCAGGAGCGCAGCAGCTTGCTAGCGGCTGGACCTAGCCATTGGCATGCCTTTTGCCCTGAGCCCAAAGGTCACTAAGCCCTGAAATTATTTGCAATCTCTCTCCCTGGGTTCCCCTTTTACTCACAAACTCTACTTTAAAACAACTTTAAATTTTAAGCTCTCAAGAATTGCTTAAGAAATGATTAAGGGATCTTAAATTAATTTACTACTTTAATTACCTTAGCAACTATTTCTGTATAAGAATCTCACAGTTAATAAAAATTATATAGATGGAGAATGGCCCAATACTAAGGGGATGAATTCTAAGAGCAAATACATTTTATAGCCTTGTCTCAAAATAAGACCAATCCCACAAAATACAAAATGTTAAGAATGCAATTTACACAGTAAGAATGATTTGCTCTGTTTTCAGTATGAAAGGACTATTAATTTCTTTACTGCAGGTACTGTGGCATCCAACTCATCGACTTCTAAGATTTCAACTAGATCATTAGGAAATTCCTGAAAGTCTGGGAAAAATTCCTCATGTTCTTCCAATTTGTTGATAATGCTTTGGAGGTCTTCAGGTCCTAGTACCTGCTTAACCTGCTCATTCACAGCCTCATTAATCAGCCTACACAATTTTCCACCTGTGCTTACCAGCACACACAATGTGGATGCATTATCTAATTCTAAGAGTTCTTGGAGGTTTCTCACAGCACTGTTCATTTCTGCAAGCCTGGTATAAACGTCATTCATTCAGGGATAGCCTCCATTTAAAGAAGGCACATCAGATAATTTTTGCAAGTGAGAGACAATAGCTTGCAACATTTGAAAGTTTGGCATATTGCTGTCCTTCTCCTTATTTTCAACTTCTTACAACATGGTATCTACAATAAACAACAAATCTTCAACTTTCATACCTTCATTTTCATCCTGCTTCTTTAAATTATGCTAAGGCATCAGTTCTGCAGATAGTATTCTCAAATCTTGAGGCTGGCCGCGGTGGCTCCCACCAGCAATCCTAGCACTCTGGGAGGCCGCAGCGGGGGAGCCTGCAGCATTTAATAGTTTGCGCTTTCTTTAGTTGCATCTCAGATGAAATAGGTGCTTTATGTTTAGGGACCACACATAAAACGACAAAAACAAAGCATTTTTTCTACCTGCTCCCACCATATAAAACTATACTAATAACTAAGAATTTCATCAAAATAAATGTGTACAACTCCACTGTATGTGCCAGTACCATGTGTCTTAATTTATCTAATTTAATTTTCCACAAAACCCCCATATGTTATTATCCCTTATTTTAGAGGAAAATTTGGCAAAGGTCACAAGGCCTGTAAATGGTGACTCTGTGATGTAAATCCAGCTCTGTTCAGCCATGGCTTTCTATGAGGCATGAGTGTTCTACAAGAGGCATACAAAGGTTCTAAAAAAAAAAAATTGCTGATGGTATTTAAAATTTATTTTAAATATATTTAAGAAAAAATACTACCAACATTTATTTCAGTGTTCCTATTCTTACACAATGACCTGCTCTTAAGAGGTGGCAATCCATACCTGAGAAGCACGGCTGGCGGCCAGACTGCCTGTGCACAAGCACCAGGCAGGTGACGTGAGCAGGCGGCATTCCGCGGACCGCAGCGAGACCCGTGTCCCTCCTCACTGAATGCCGGCCTCCCCTGCACGTCTTGTTATGATTTCAACGTATCCATACATACATGTCTGTAATTATTTTTCCCTTTAAAAATTTTATTTAATCTAATTTGTCGATTTCCTTGTTTGGTTACAGAATAGAGTCTTCAAATGTTGGTGATTACCTACAGCATTTACTTCAACAAGACATACTCTGTGTCGTCATCTATTTTGATCCAAGCCCGAGTGAACTCTTGTACATAATGATTTTCAAAGTATTCAAAGGTTAACTCTTTTTGGGAAATGTCGCAATGTACCGTGCTTTCACAATTGGGAGATTAACATTTGTAAAGAGGACAGGTCACATCAACCCCAGGCTTACACCTGCTGCGGGCTCTTTCCTGAACACTGATGAAGCCTAGCTCCAGGCCTCTGCTGGCCCCCACAGGCCCATCTCCGGTGACTTCCCCGCCCACCTAGCTTTCCCAATGTATGCCCAACCACCTACAGCTTCCTTGCTCCTTTTTTTCCTTTTTAAACATTTTAAAAATTTTTAATTATTATGGATACATAATAGTTGTATATTTTGACAAGTACATGCGATGCTTTGATACAGGCATACAGCGTGAATTAATCGAATCAGGGCAGTTGGGGTAGCTTTGTTCCTTTCATGTCCAGCCTCTCTGCCTCTGCTCATTCTGTGCCCCTGCCCGGAATGTAATTTTCTCTAAATACTTATTGTTTTGCACAAAACAATTGTAAAAGAAGTGTGTCACTCTAATGTGAGACAGAAATTATGAGGCACTCCCTCAGGTGTCAAACCGTACCTTGTGAATTTCACTTTCAAATTTCAATATAAGCACATATAACAGCACAACAAACAGGATGTCAGTTTGAACATAAGCATTTTTTAATCTACAAATCCCAACAAAAATAATTAAAGAAACAAATGGTAAAAATCTTGTAGCCAGGTATCATCTACATGGCTTAGACTTTGAAGAATTTCTGCTACACAGAGAGTAAGTGGGAGAAAATGGAAAGAAAATACCAAGAACTTTCCCCAGTTCCCTTCCAGAGAAAAGGGAGATGGGGGGAAAGCCCCGTAATGTTCCCCAGAGAGCGGGCCAGGGCTGGGGCGGGCGCAGGGAGCCCCAGGAGCACGCAGGGCATTCTCACAAAGGGGTTGTGAAGGTTTGAGGTGCCAAGGATGGGTCATCCAGGCACAGAGGGCCGCAGGGACAGGGCGGGTCAGGAAGACCCGCAGCAGGTACCGAAAATGGACGACTGGCTGAGCAAAGGTGGACGGGAAAGCCGGCTCTGCGTTCCGGTGTCACCAAACAGAGAAACGGGAGACAGATGAGTTTCCCCCACTACCCCTTTGCACTCCATTTGAGCGTCTGTGTCTCCTGGTATGTAAGATGAATTCACCCTAAAGGGCCTCCCTCTGGTTTAAGATATGAGAATATTCTACGCATTGCCAGGCAGAGGGAGTGGGTCTGAGTACAATTTGTAGACACTGATTTTGGGTAAATGTCAGGCCCTGACACTCTGATCTGTTTAAGCAAGAGCAAGTGATGAGCAGAAACATGCCCCGAACTATGAAAATATTTCTTAATATAAAATGAAGAGAACAGCTGCACTCAAGAGAGAACAGACATTTGTAAATTTATGACAGGAAACAGAAGAATTTAGACACAGGATAGCATCTACCTTAAAATTCAATAAAATAAGAAAAAATATATGAAAGATGACAATTTAAAGACTGGGTTTTAAAAAAATAATATAAGCAATCTAATAATCCCATCAAAAATAGTGTAAAGTAGAACTAATGAAAAAGAAATGAGGGCACAGTTGGGGAAGGTCTCTCTGAATCTAGATGAAATAAATAATGTAAAGACAAGATTTCAGTTCAGTGGGGAAAGGATGGTTTTGGTAAGAAATGCTGCTAGCTTCACCAGCTATCTATCTGGAAGAAAAAGAGCCACATCTAAAAGAAAAAATGTGCATATTCTAGTACAGCAATCATATTTTTAGGGACCCATCCTACAAAAATAAAAACACAACTATCTAAGACTATATGAATAAGGACTGCTATTATAACATTATTTGTAAAGAAAAAAACTAGAAAACATAACCTTGGTGTGCATTAGTAAGACGATATATCTTAATATTCTAGGGCACGGCCATTCTGCAGAATCCCAGCTGGAAGGATGTCCACAGCACAGCAAGAAAATGTGAAGGTACAGAGTACTGTAGAGAATATAACACCATTTTATTAAAAAAAAAGAAAATGAACCCTACATATATTTATCTGAATAAAGAAGAATATACACAGTGTTAACACTGATTACTATACAGGGTGGTACTGAAGGGGGAGAAAGATTAATGTTTCTCTCCATACAACACCACTTTGTTACCAGTATACCTAAGTATTACTTCATAATTAAGAAAAAAAATCAAATACATTAAATCACCAATCTATTTGTTTTTAAATTTCAGTAAGATAAGTCTAGACTTCAAGGTCCGTACACTATATTTTCTGATATCCTAGAGTTTTGCTTTAAAAAATTAATTTACATAAAATTAGTGTTTTTGCTCTATGCCCTCTTGTTCTAGTAATGAAATTATTAAAAAATTATAATCATATTCCATGTCAACCTCCTATCTACAACTTTAAAAGTCCAGCTTGTTTCTATCTCAAAATTCCAGTTATTTGATGTGGCTTTAAAGTTCTGAAACTATATTCATGAAAAAATTTGGAACAAAATAACATAAAGGCCCTGAAGAAACGTGGCCAGAGGTTAAAAATCAAGCAGCAGACTCCTCTACATAATAACATATTTATTCACCACTTCACAAAGGCTTACAGATAAAAATGTCCAACAGTACCTCGAGTAAAGACAGATCAGAATATGGGATGCGAACACAGCTGTGCCTTTTAAGTTGAGGTTCATTTTTCTTGTTTATATTTGAAAGCACTCAGCAAACAAATTTTAAATATTCTAAGACTTCTCAATCTGAGGTAAAGAGCTCCTAGAATATAAATTGCAATCCTACTAGGACAATTCTACCAAATGCCAAAATTATTTTTACAAAGAAGATATCAATGTCTCTTCTTTCTCACACGAAGCTAAACTTTTCTAGTGATTCTCTGGTCTGATACTCTAAAATGTCTTCCTGAGTTTAAAGAGCTTTGCTGTTCCTAAATTTCCTTTTATTAGACAATAGCTCTTGCCTTGTCCTTTGGACAACGTAGCTAGCAACCCCTGCTACAGACACTGTTAACTAGTTCCTCACACGACGATGGCGGTGGGCGTCCGCCTGATGGAAGTTGCTGCATTGGACACAGATCTTCACCAACATATGCATTTCCAAAAGTTTAAAATCACACTTTCAATTCTGGATCACTCTGAACTGTATACTTCTGCATGAAAAGTCTTTAAGTTTCCAGGTAGATTTTATTCATGAGCCTTCTGTTGTAGTTGTTCATTAGTTTTCAGCTTGATTTCGATTAGCATTGTCACCATGCATACTTATCAGGTTTAACTACATCCTTTATTATCAACCAAACATCTATCTATGCTGAGCCTGACAAGGATTCTGGAAATCAAACCAAAGCTTAGTGGCGGCTTGTTTCAGATGAGGTAATGAAGTCAGACCCCAGCTTGAAAAGGCTCAATCAAGACAAGGGAGCAGAACTTCTTAACTTCTTTGGAATAAAGCATCATGCAGATGGTTTCCTATTTTGCCTTAAGTAGTGTGAGTTCCGAGAGTATCAGATACCATATCGAAAAGGAAGCGTAGAAATGAACGCACAAAGCACAAGCGGGACTGCATCCCCCAGCTCCGCACTTGCCATGCCGCGTACGCTATGCTCTCTCTCAACACTCTAGTTGCATATACATTTTTTTTCATAAGACTTGTACTTTGTTTTTTCAGAACAACTTCATTTTATTCTCCAAATAAAAGACTGATGAATCTTCTGAGAGAAAAAAAAAAGAGGAAAGGATGATCTTTGATCATGCAGAGACTTGACTGCAATGACTGTGTGTGAAACAGGGAAATGTTACAAAGAGACAGCTGGGCTCTTTATAAAGAGGTAATTTCTCCTCTACACATTCCCCCTTTCACATATAATGGCTGTAGTTTCCAATCATGGCAAGGGCTGGGCTGTCTTTCTTCCACCAAATGCTCTGCTAGCTGACAGAGACCATGGAGCTGTGGAAATAGAAACGGGAGGCAGAGGCTGGTAAAGGAGTTACTTAAGGCAACAATGATCTCAGCTGACAAACACCAGAGTTACCTGCTAATACTGTCCCACAGGGAAAGCTAATAAAATCTAATATCCAGAATAGGGCCAACATTTTTAATTCTTACTATCCTGATTTTGGAGAAGTCAAAGGTTTTCAGACAGAGAAAATGCCAAAGACTTCACACACCCTTCCTAGGCTCCTTCCATGAGAACTTCCCCAACAAAGAGCTGCACTGGTGCAGCAGAGATGTTGGGGAGGAAACAACAGGCCCTCTGCGATCTGCAAAGAGGTGCGTACTTCCCTCTACTGTCAAGGACAAAAACATTTTTCTCTTTTATTATTACAGCCTAAAAATCCTGAAGGCCTAAGGGAAGTTCATGTCCACATGTTTCAAAGCAAATCTGTAAAGATGGGGTCAGGGAGCAGGGAGGCAGACATAGCTCTTTAGAATTATACACTATGTAGCTAATGTCGCCAATGTGAATTTAAACTATGAAAAAAAAAAAAAGAGCAGCATGGGAGTGAACAGATTATGCTTGCTGGAGTAAGAGGATACGAAAGGCCCAGTTTCAGCCCTGAAGGCCAAATAAAATGGCAGAGGCCCGCAACAGTTGCCGTAGCTGTTAATGTGAGGTCTGTTCAGAAACTGCTCAGGGATCCCAGGGGAACTGGCCCCTCCACCCGGGCCAGGGGTTCAATGCCAAAGCATCTGCAGCAAGAGAGCTGGAAAAGATAACTTAGTGACCCGAGAATCTACACCTCCAGCTTCCGCACTTCCCCTCTCAACAGCAGCTGCAGAACACTTGCTGAGTGGCTGTGGACCCGCAGAGCTCACAACAACACGAAGGCGGCACAGGCACACACGACGGGCGTTAGGGCTGACACAGACAAGCACACACTGCGTTAAAGCCAATTCCCGCAGAGTCTGCACGGGATTCGCCGCCATGCTGCTCACTTCCGGGAGGGGACAGTGCAAGAACCGGTGGTACGAGCTAAACACATTGGAATCTTAAGACACTCTATTTTAGAAACTAGTAGAGTTAATTAGGCAGAGATGTTAAGTGCTTTTAGTGATCTCTTTTTAAGATGTTTTCCATGGATGCTTATTGGTGTTATATGATAAACACAGTTAAGAATCAGATAAATTACCCTAAAAGTAATGGCATTTACTGTTTCAGAACAAGAGAAATAAATGTAGAGGTCTTTCCCTGCTGCTGCTTGAGAAGCCTGTGTCATGTGCTGCTCACCGTAGATGTCTTTCATTAGGAAGGCTACAAGGGGCCCACCAAATCTTTATGTTGAGCTCCCTGTGTTCTCCCTATATCTGCCGGGCGCCAGGACTCAACTTTTCAGGATAAAGATCTGATGTTTTAATTTCAATAAAAGTTTTCATTTCAAAGCCTTTCTCTTAACTGTTCAAAACTGGAAAAGCCAGAGTTGGGACAGTTATTCATTACCCTTTCATCCGTTAATTTATATGTGTCCAGCAAAACACTCCACTTCTGAATCCATAAAAAACACATCAGCTTGTTCAAGTTTCTGGAAGAGAACGACCAGGCCCAGGAGCCGTAGCTGAGACATGGAGACGCCTGGGTCAGAGAGGTTCAAAGGACGGTGCCAGCAGGATGGGAAGGCTGGCACCCGAGTTTCTGACCCTCCTGTGAAGGAAGGGTCGGCTGACCAACTAGTCTTAGAGAACAGCAGAGCTGAAAGGTACCCTGAGAACTACCTACTCTTACCTCCTCCTTTAACAGAGGAAAGAGGTAGGGCTGGGAAGGAGACATTGCCGGTTCTGGCAAAGACGAAACTACAGCCGTCATTCAGTTATTCTGACTCTGAAGTAAAAACATCTTTGAAAACATAACAGGACTGAAGATCATTAATGAGTTAAATAACATTCCACTTTGTTTTAGTTATTGAGTTCTGGGTAATAAATGATAATTTGCATTCCTACCCAGGCAATTCATTTGCCACCTACATGACTGTAACAATCCCTCAAACGCCCATTTATGGAAAGTGAGAACAGGGACCAGTTCATCCTAGGTCACAATCAAGGTGCTTTTTGTATGCTCTTACCTTCTCTTAGTTGTACGTGGAGGACCTCATCAGAGAATGTTCTGCAAGTTCTTTGGCTGTGGCTGAACCAATAATGACTTTTGAGTTCTTAGTAGATGACTGTCAAAGTCAAATTGAGTTTCAGTCAAGAACTCATTCAGCCAAGAGGAAAACACTAGGTGGCTTCTGGAGCTTTGAGGGTACAAGTTGGTTTCAATTCTTGCTCATGTGGTTGGTTCAAGAAGTAGCTGAGCCATCAGCCAGTAACTTCCAAATAGTCAGCTCTTTAGAGAGGCAACTCGCCAGAGAAGTGCAAAATCAGACAAGAACCTGTCACTCGCAGTTGTCTCATGTCCTGTCAAATGCAGTGACAGGCAAGAAACATTTTGATGCCTAATTTTAGTAATATACCATGTTTTCATTGGTGTCAGTTCTAAACTTTTGAAATGTTTTGTGATAATGGATTAAACTGCTGGGTTGGGGAAGCAGGTTTGCAAATCACTGAAAAATCAAAAAAGAAACATTCTGTGTTAAAAAAAAATTGACCTTAAGTTTGAAGATGTAGGATACACCAGATGGAGTCCTAAACTGTTGGAACGCACATAGAGATTTCCTATGAGATTAGGATTCAACTTGTATAGTCTGCCCTGTATCTTAGAATTTATGTAAGAAATGCAACATCTCACTCGATAACCTATTCAGGGCCACCACAGAAACTCAGGACTTGTCTTTTACCATGTATTGTTAAAACAACATATATAATGAAGCAATATAAGTTCTGACTTGGTTCGTCTTCCAAAGACATATAGTATGGAAGCAAGACGAAGAGAGAAATAAACAAAAGCAGACACAAAAGCAAACCAGAATGACCTCACAATCATTTCAACAGGGAACACTATGAAATCTAGTCTTCCTATTCTCCTTCTACCTTCACTTAAAAATCACAACCTTTGGCGGCCAGATGGTAGAGGTGTGACTATAAAATAATGACCTTAATGGTGCACACCTGTAGCCCCAGCTACTTGGGAGGCTGAGGTGGGAGGATCGCTTGAGCCCAGGAGTTTGACATCCAGCCTGGGTAACATAGCGAGATCTCCCCTGACTCCTGTCTCAAAAAAATATATAATAAATAAAATAATGCTCTTGATTTTGACTTTTCAAGAGGGAATTGTGGCACTAGCTACATGTCTGATCGTGATCTTTCTCTAGAGGCCATTTTATATAAAAGTCACAAAGAAATGAGAGATTAATTGGAATGGGATTGACAGGAGAATCAAAACAGAATTCTGAGAAGAAATCTACTCTTGTCAATGCCATGAAATTCATGATAACAGAACATCAGATCCAAAGGCTCAGAAGCAAGGCAATGATCCCAAAAAACGTGTAAAAATTAGGGCAACTGTACAGACCAACATTCAGAACCCACTAAATTGGATTTTAAAAGACCATATTTCATATTTGAGATATTTTAAAATTCAAAACAACTTACTAATATCCAAGAATTTCAAAGTTAAGGACACTGATTCTTTTTTTTTTTTTTTTTTTTTTTGCGACAGAGTCTCACTCTGTTGCCCGGGCTAGAGTGCCGTGGCGTCAGCCTAGCTCACAGCAACCTCAAACTCCTGGGCTTAAGCAATCCTCCTGCCTCAGCCTCTCGAGTAGCTGGGACTACAGGCATGCGCCACCATGCCCGGCTAATTTTTTCTATATATTTGTAGTTGTCTGGCTAATTTCTTTCTATATTTTTAGTAGAGATGGGGGTCTCGCTCTTGCTCAGGCTGGTCTCGAACTCCTGAGCTCAAACAATCCGCCCACCTCGGCCTCGCAGAGTGCTAGGATTACAGGCATGAGCCACCTCGCCTGGCCAGGACACTGATTCTTGATTGGAGAAAGATAACATTGCATTAGGTAAAGCCTAAAACACTGTTCATAATCTTGTCTATAAACTATTTACATTTTAAATAATAATGAACTTTGAGCTTACCTTAGGAACCCTTTCCTCTTAAACACTGCTGTTAAGTAGAGCTTTCTGGGCTAATACATTGTGTGGTTCTCCCTCTCAAGAGCAGAAGGGCACATCACACATCAGCGAAATGTATGCCTTCCACCCTCATCCTTTTTAATAAAATGTGTCATGTCAAGGCCTTTCTGAAATCTTGCATGGGTGTTGCATGTCCCTGGGCCAGGAGGAGACAGTCCTGTACCTGGTGGCAATTCCCCTTGGCAGGGGACCCACGCAGAGTGCTGCATTAGCATGTATTAGTGTGCGATCCCCTACACTAACAAACACCAAGATTTAATGAGCATTCTAGACACGACTTATATTATTCAAACCTAGGAGGACACTTGGATGGAACTTGTCCTACATATGTAAGTGAAGAGTTTTGCGTCACCTTATACTAGAGAATGCAGTGGCTGAGCCCTGGGTGGAATGTTCCTAGTGGGGTAGTGGTGGCAGAGTGATCCTTGAAAAGGAGTACAGAGTCCGGCACAGAGAGACACAAAAGCGTCCCATCCCCACCAGGAAGCCCCATGCACGGTGATTAAGTGAGAAGCCAAGCGCGAGCTTGGTGCCCGTCAGACTCGCGGAGGGCTGGCTCACTGGCCACCAACCTGCTGTGGCCCTGCACGTCCCCCAGCTCCTTCTGCAGCCTGGCGTTCTTCTCCTCCTCCTCCAGCAGCCTCCTCTTCACGGTGCGCAGCTCCTGCTGGGCCTCGCACTTGATGTCGTTGGCTACCACCACCGCAGTCTGCAAGTCCGCCTGGAACCGCCTCCACTCCTCCGTCTCCTCCTGAAAATGCGGAGCCCACCCCTGCATCAGGTGCTGCTGGGGCCTCCACCCACAAGGACGGCCAGCAGTACTTGGCGAGGGCCTGCTTCAACAGTACCCCGACAGGAAAGGGCACAGGTGGGAATTCCACCTGCACGCTATCAGGGTTCTCCACCCTAAAACTGAACGACTGCTTTGATTTTACTTCCTGCCAACAAGAATTTATGGTTTTAGGACCCAAGCCACAGAAATGTTCCAAGAGAAAGCAGGATAGAGAGAGAGTAACCCAGACCTGAGAGGGGGTAATTACAGGAAGATGATGGCGAAGGCTCCCGCCACTGCTCTAGCGCACGTCTCACCTTTATCTGCTTCGTCAGAGTCTTCAGTTGCCTCTCCAGGTCTGACTTCTGTTCCTCCAGCTTGATCACGTTACCTGGAAATAAACAATTCAGGCCAGTATTGGAAAGTCATGACTCTTGAAAGAAGGTGAGCTAGGCAGCCAAGGGGCAGCTCCGGATGCCGCAACAGGCTTTGAAATCCATCCACTCTACTAAACGTGTAATTTTTAGCACCTTAAAGACAGGGAGCTGGAAGTGAGAAGTTCCTCCAAGATAGAGAATGGGATGATCTGGAAAATATTTAATAAATTGTGTGTGTTTAGGTTACAGCCTCAGAAGACAGGCTGTTCAATCCTGTGGCACACGCGAAGAGGCCACGATAGCCACTTGCACACGGACCCCAAGCCTCCCTGATGCGCACACGTGATCATTCTGAACGTCCTTCATGGCTATGGGGCAGAGGGCTTCCACCTAATAGAGGAGATGGCTGGTTGCTACTCCTGTGACTTCTAAACCAGTTTCCAGAGTCATGGTTTTTAATCACAGTTAAGCCTCAGAACCACCCATGACACTTTTCAGAAGCACAGATCTAGCCCCAGACCCAGAGTCAGAATCTCCAAGGGCAGACGGAATCCGGGCATGTATATTTCGACAGCTTCACAGGTGGCTTGACCACCTCTCCCTGCTTAAGCACATCTTCAGCCCCCCAGTCTCCCCGCCTCCGATTCTCTCCATAACAGAGCATTTGAATTTATATTTGATCATGTCAATCCCCGAGTTAAAGTTCCTCAGTGGCTCTTTCTGCTTCAACCTAGAGCAGCAGGTGTCTGCTAAGAATGTGAATCAGAATCACCAGAGGAGGCTTAAACCCAAGCTTATAGGCAGGTCCTGCCCCAGTAGACCTCGTTCAGCATGTGGGACCTGAAAGCTTGTGTCTGGGGTCAACACTGCAGAGTAAGAAAACGCTCCTTAACTTCTTTTAACTTTTCAGTCCATTTCTCTCAAGGCTTCTATGGGAAGGAGTGATTGGTCTAGGGCTGGATTTGTGTGTCCCTGGGTCTCCTAGCAAAAAGATATCTTAATACCTTAGTATCCTGAACTGAAGTTTAAAAGCTCTCCAAAGGACGGCCAGCACTATTTTCACTTTTGGTACGTGATGACCTAACCACAGGGGGTGGCCCTGAAATTTGCTCTGGACATTAATTGTACACTGGTTTTCTTGGTGTGTCTGTGCTGACTTTTAAGGAATTAGGGACAATACAAATGTACTCTCAACAGCAATATATCACAAAAACAAAACAAAAAAGAACAGAACTTGTCTTCTTTGACTTTGTTCTTTGCAAGCGTGGGCTGTGTTCGGAACCCTACGCCAGCTGACGATGTCTAGGTTTTCAGTTGTACCCTGAGAACAGCCTGGATGACACTGGCACTGACGCTGGGGTTCTGTGACTCCACTGTGCGTCGTGTCTCAGGAGGAACGCAGCTGCCACTGCCAGCTTTCAAGCTAACCAATTAATCAAGCTCTAGAGCACAACAGAGTCTCATTATCTATGGTAGCTACATAAGGCTGCCATGCACACTCAATTAGCAAATCCTGGACTTTGCTCCTAGGGGAAATACAGGGTTAGGTTCCTGACAGGCGCTGGTCACAACATTTTTGTCACCCAAAATGCCATTTGCGTTATCAGGTTCATCTGCCCAGGTCCTTACAGAACAAACCAGTCTCATCATCACTAACAACCTGCTCTTCCCATTTCTCTATTCCTGCACAGCACTGAGCACGTATTTTTAAAATTCTTCCACCTTGTCCTGATCCGCAGAACCTGCCTTGCCTGCAAGGTTAACTTTTCTCACACCTTAGGGCCTGTTGAAATTTGCAGCCAGGCAGCATTAGATGAGACGGGTTTAACGTTTTCCTGACCCTCCCTGGGCAATGTGAACATACATTTCTTTGGTTTTTGGCCTCAAAACAATGCTGTCTACTACTTCTTAAAACTGGCTGTCATCTCACAAATCCATGAATGTGGCTGCGCTTCCATCTTTCTACAGCTTCGTCACACTGCAGATGTCACGTAGCACTCTTCAGGGCAGCCTGGCATGCACACTGTCAAACTTCCCCCTCCGTCCAGATGCTCTGTCTTGTTGACTCAACAACACTGAACTTGTGCTCAGCAGGACAACAGCTCGTGCCTGAACAGAGCGCATCTAACACCTGTGTTCCCCTGTAAGGTGTACCACAGCCTGCTCGTGCTGAGGGACAGCAGACGGCATTTCAGCATTGTGCTTGGGGCCATTTAAAACAACAAAATCACCTACAACAAGCACAAATATGGTACTAAATAGACCGTGAAAAAGGCACATGCACAAAGCACAAGAACTGAACCAAAAAGGCAGAGTGTCGCTGTCTGACCTCAGCTGGGGATGTGAGTGCGGGACGACTGAACGTTTTGCTTCTCTGTGCATGTCCGAACACGGCCGCAGAGGTGCTGGGAGTACTGAGTTCAGGGTTATAAACAAATTTTAGCAAGTTGGTGAATTCATAAATGCGGAGCCTGTGAATAACAGGGATCAACTGTGCACACTGGGGAACTTCTCAGGCAACTGACTGAGCTATTTTTAGTAATGGCAAGTGTAACTAAAAGCTTTGTCCATTAAATCCTTTGTTAACAAAAGCAAAACACATTAGATGTGATAATTTGATAAGGCTTATTTGGACAAAGCAGGCAATGTTTACTCTCTTTTAAAAATTTTTCCTTCTTCAGAGCAAACAATGAGTTCATAAACAAGCCATATACTGACACCTCTTCAGTAACAAAGTGGCCAGCATCCTAAGTTATTTGATATCCTGCCATGAACGGGACACATGCTGGAACTGCTCTCTCCCTCCAACCAGGAGCACACGCCGTTCATCCCACTCTGCCTGCCCGTCACCCACATCTCTCTATCCGTGACATCCACAAGACAACACGGTGCCAATACTTGAAGACTGGAGCGAGCAACTTTCTCTGAATAGCCCTCTCCTACCCTGAAGACCATCCTCAGGAAGAGTCTGTGTGAACTCTGACTCGGTCTCAGTCTGTCCTAACACGCTGCCTCCAAGCGGATCAGGCTGCCGAGAGACAGAGCAGCAGGTCCAGGGGCTCAGGCATGGCATTCCTGGTACATCCAAAAATCTCGCTCACCATCACCCGGTGCTGCTGACTCATGTTCAACAGTCTTTTCTCTCTCATGCAGTTTTCGAGTTAGTTTAAGAGATTAATTTTTCTTAAGTGTCATTCTTCCTGGGAGGTTACTGACCACTGAGAAGACTCTTTACAAACCCCAGCAAGCATGGTTAAAAACCCTTCCCCAGGCACCCGCTGCAACTGGTTTCTTTAGTATCCTACTCACACCTGTTCCCCGTGTCACCTGGGCTTGGTTTTACTTACTTTCTAACTCACTAATGAGCTGATTATTGTGTAACTTGACAGCCCGGTGCTGCTCCACCTGATCTTCCAATTCAAATATGGTTTCTTTCATGTCTTTGATCTCCGCATCACTCTCTGACGCTTTCTCTTGCAGCTTTAGGCTGGTTCTGCTCAGCTGTTCTGCCTGATGATCACATATCTCCTTCAGGTAAGCATAGTCCTTTTCCACCTAAAATGAAAGGAAGGTTCCCTGTCAGTTTAACAAGAAAGTCCCCACGATGCAGCGCACGGGATGCTCTCAGCACGTGCGGGCTCTTGCCTTCTTGGCCTCAGAAACAGGCAAGCTCCGCACCGTCCGAGAAACATCGCGTACGTTTCCAGACGCCGATTCGTGCCCTTCCTAGGAGCAGAGAGAAACGTGCACACACGTCAGTGCCTGGCTCTCCCCCAGCCGCGCGCCGCCGCACCCGGCCGGGCCGCCCGCTCGCAGCCCTATGCAGCGGCGCCCCCTGCTGGGGAGCCGCTCGCAGCGCCCCGCGCCCCGGCCGACCGCAAAGCCGCCGCGGCCGCACACGCCGCAGAGAACGCCAGCTCCAAACGCACACGGAGCGTGCGCCACAGACAGAAACGTGGCACGGCACAGTCGTTTCACCTGTTCAATCTTTATTATTAAATATTTTAAATATACAGAAAAGCACCAAAAATAACAAGATAACCGTGCACCTAAACAGACTTAACAATAGTTAAAATTTGCCGTATATGCTAAATATTTTTACTTCTAATATTTGTTAAAACCTCAACATTCCGCCCCACCTCAGACACTAATAAGCATTATCCAAAAACTAGGATGTGGTCATTCCTTGAATGTTTTTTCACATTTACCACATAGGTATGTGTCCATGATAATACGTATTATTGTTTCGGATGTTTGAAAACTTTTACCCAATGGTTTTATACCATATCATGCTTTTGCACTGTCCTGCATTATACCGCGTGGTGCAATAGGACGACAGGCTTTGTCCTCCACTACACTGTGCTTCTTGTGCTCTCGCAATTTGTTTTTAACTGTGTTTGAGATGTCTCCTTACCGATACACACTGTGCTGGTCGTTACATTGCTTCATAGTATTCCACTATCTGGATATACTATTTTATTATGAAAATGCTGCAATAAACATCATTGTCCCTTTTCTACCGTCTTTTAATTAACATCAATAGCTGTATATTTACCAGATAATTTAAGCTTGATAGCTTTCTAGATTTTGGAGGGTCTTCATGTGAAATACAAATTTGTTTCCAGGCCGGGCGCAGTGGCTCACGCCTGTAATCCTAGCACTCTGGGAGGCCGAGGCGGGCGGATCATTTGAGCTCAGGAGTTCGAGAGCAGCCTGAGCAAGAGCGAGACCCAGTTTCTACTAAAAATAGGAAGAAATTAGCCAAACAACTAAAATATATACAAAAAAATTAGCCGGGCATGGTGGTGCATGCCTGTAGTCCCAGCTACTCGGGAGGCTGAGGCAGGAGGATCGCTTAAGCCCAGGAGTTTGAGGTTGCTGTGAGCTAGGCTGACGCCACGGCACTCTAGCCCGGGCAACAGAGTGAGACTCTGTCTCAAAAAAAAAAAAAAAAAAAAAAAAGAATAAGAAATATTTGTTTCCAATTACATTTCATGTGTAAAACCTTCTGGCTGTAAGCTCTATGGGGACAGGGACCTTGCCGCCTTTATTCACCATTGTACCCCCAGTGTTGACACAGGGCCAGACATACAGGAGGCACTTAATAAATATTTGACGGATGCATGCATGTATGAACAGGCATTGGAAGGCAGTACTGCAGCGGCATTCAACTGGGAAGGTATGGTAAAGAAAAAGGAAGGAGGGATGGAGGGACGGAGGGCAGAAAGGAAAGAGATGGAGAGAAAGAACCATGGGGAAGCAGCAGAGTGCACTGCCTGTGTTAAGGGTGAGCACTGCTCTGTGAAACAAGTGTGTGGGCTCTGGATGGCCATATAAGATACATCATTGCAGGCTGTGGTGCAAAGTTTGAAGGCTGCAGAAGCACATCAAAATGGCTAAGGATGCATACTCTAGAGCCAGACTGCCTGGGCTTAAATCCCAATTCTACCAAATCAAGACTTGTATTCTTTAATCCCTCTGCCTGAGTTTCCACATCTGAATAGTGGGGGCAGTTAAATGAAATAATGCATTTAGAGATTATCACAGTGCCTGGCACATAGTAAACACTCAATAAAAATCATTCTTTCCCTCATAATTGCCTTAGGACTTATGCATACAGTATTAAGTAATAAATACAATATAGGTCCATTTGACCAAGAAAATCACAACACTGGAAAAGACCAAAAGTCTTACATCTTAACCATAGCTACTTTATTAAATAGGAGATGACTTTCAAGGAGAAAAGGGGCACGGCATTTTAGATACTAGAAGGCTGACGTATGAAAGCATTTGAAAGCAGCAACAGAAGGCGCTTCTGAGTCTTACATCCTGGGGCAGCCCGGGGCCTTCTGCAGAGCTGGCCGGCTGCATGCTAGGGACCCTCAGGCTGGGGGCCTGTCACCTGGAGTCTAGAAATATACATGTGATTTGGCCGGGCTACTGTGGGTCAGGAGTAAAACTGGGGACTGTAACGAGGCAACCCGAAGGCAGAGCACCCTGAGGAAGGTCTCGGCACGCAGGTGAGGCTGCTGGCCCCAGAGGCTCCTACCTCCCCTTCACTTCTCCCGTGCTGGATCCTCAGGGTCACAGGCACCAAATGCTGACTCGGCAGGAAGGGGAACATGTGATGGGTGTAGGTGCAGACTGCAGGGGTCAGTAAACCTCCAAGTCAGTATACCATTTCAAATGCACATATCACTTCTTGATGTCAAAATAATTCCCTCAAGTTTAACAACATATGCTGGAAACCTCTTTTATTTAAAAAAAAAAAAGACAAGAAACAAAACCCCATTAAGTAGCTTTGTAACTTCGTAACAGGGGTTACTAAGTAGTAACAGGCAGGTGTTTTTATATTCATGTTATGGATTAACAAATGGTGAGAGGGAGAAATTAAATCATTTGAAAAGCATAATCCAGTCTATCAAGTGGCTGAGATCAAAACCCTACACTTTCATCACTGTTAGAATTCCACACTGCCTTTTGCATAGCTGGTCTTTCTACTGGCCAGTTCTTTAGTGTTTCCCCTGCTTGAGGTTTTTTTTTTTTTTTTAAAGAGACAGAGTCTTGCTTTCTTGCCCAGGCTGGTCTCAAACTCGTGGGTTCAAGTGATCCTCCCACCTCAGCCTCCCGAGTAGCTGGGACTGTAAGACACACACCACTGCACCTGGCTGGCCATCTCCTTCGAGTTTAACTTCTCTAGTTCAAGAATTACACTATTAGACACCCAGCAATGTAATTTTCAATGTTTCTCTTAAAAAAAAAATCACTTTCATGCATTCCAAGCATCTCTCATTTTCAAAGATCAGCTTTCTCTGGAAATGGGGTCTGTGGAACTGCATTATAAACAGATTCAAATGAACTTCCCAGGCCGGCCGGTGCTTCCTGGAGACAGGGCAGAGGAAGCCGGTCCTGGCGGCAGCAGAGGCCCAGGGGATAGGCAGGGCAGCGCTGGGATCAGACAGGGCTAGAATCTCAGCAAGCGCCACCAGCCCCCGGGCTGGGGTGGGGGCAGCAGTCACTACGCCCAGCAGCTGGGGAGGGAGGCAGTGCTCAGCCCCGGTGAGGGGCCTGGGGTGCACCCGCACTGAGAGCCACAGAGCACTCCTGTGCTGGCAGCGCCACCCACACACCTCGGCTCTCTTCTCAGCGGGGTGGACACTGGTCCTGATGGTTCGACCACTGGACGATTTGACTGCACTGAATAAAGATCTCTGCCAGGTGCATCTACCTATATAGCTTTTTTTAGCTGAGGATGATGAACAAAAGTACAAAGGAAATAGAGGTAGAGATCAACTAAGAACCAAGGTCTCATCCTATACGTCTGACCACAAGAATAGAGAAGGCAGAATAAAGAGAACAAGAGAATAGGCTGGTAGTTAACCTAGCAATATTATCAATACATAAAGAACCAAGAATTCAGTAGGTTAAAAATAAAAGCATGCTGTGAGGTGAAGACATGGCTTAAACATTCCAGCATTACAGTTATTTTTAGTAGGTTCTCATAACAAAGAACGTAAGTGGAAGAAGTATGTCCTTTGAGAAATCATTTCATCCTTCATTCAAATATTCACATACTAATAACATAGAGACATGGGCAGATATAGAACTAGGTCATTATGATAAATTCTGAATAAATTCCAGATAAAGTTGTATAGGTAATTCTGTTAGAAACTAGCAAAAGTGGAGAAGTGGTCTTACACATTGGAAGATCTTTGGGATGTAAAGTAACATTTCACTTGACTTTTGACTGAATTTGGTGACTATGTTTTCCATTCAATAAAATTATCTTGAATATTGCCTCAGAAGAAGAAACAGGCAAAAAGAAAGAATGAAAGGGAAAGAAAGAAAGAATGGTAGATTATCTTGAGCGCTTCAAAAAAATAGACGCAAAGGTGGAGAATGGTAGAAAGTTATGGTCCTACCGACCCACCTTCGATTACGCTCCTCTCACACTGTCGAGACTCTTTGCAAACCTCAGCAATGTGAAATCCATCAGGAAGAGAACACCCTGGTTAGACACTTTTTACTGCTTTTACAGGTACTGGAGGGGTAAAGGGAGGCTTCAGGCACCATGTCCAGCCTTGGAGGCGCTTCTGGGCTACAAGCACAGGGCCCTCCAGGCCTCCTCTGCGGCGGGGACTGGCAGGTGCTGACAGCAGCCTGGGCTTGCAGGCCTGGATATCCTTTCTGGCTCGAATGACAACTCTCCCTCCTCAGACCTGCTCCACATTCTGTGATCCTTGTCTCAGAAACAGCACAGCCACACAGTCCATCACACAGGCTAGAGATCTATGAATGGACCGAAACACCTCCTTCCTGCACATCTCCAACATCACATCAGTCACCAACCCTACTGAGCCTACCTTCTAAATACCTAGTGTCCAGATTCTTTCCAACCCTTCTCCTCCCTCCTATCCCACTCTCTGTCCTTCATTCTTTCTCACCCAGCGGTAGCCAAAGCAATCTTTCTAAACTGTAAATGCAATTCTGTAACTCCCTTGTTTAAAATTCCTCAGACCAAAACACAAACCACCAAAGGAAAAAAAAACAGTAAACTGGATTTCATAAAAATTAAAAACGTTTGTGCCTCAAAGGACATTATCAAGACAGTAAGAAGATAACTCAGAGAATGGGAGGAAATATTTGAAAACTGCAAATATTTGTAATTTGCAAACTGTAAAGGATTTATATCTAGAATATATAAATAACTCCTACAACTCAACCATAAGACAAGTTATACAATTTAAAAATGGACAAAGGATTTTTAAATAGTTATTCCTCCAAACAGGCACTCGAAAAAAAATGCTCAACATCATTATACATCGGGGAAATGCAAATCAAAGCACAGTAAGACACCGCTACACGCCTGCCAGGAAGGCTAACTGCGGCCCTCACACGCTGAGATTGCTGGTGGAAAAGTAAAATGGTGTGTGGCCACTTTGAAAAACAGTTTGGCAGTTCCTCAAAGAGTTAAACACAGAGTCACCACATCACTCAGCAATTCCTCTCTTGAGTAATATATCCAAGAGAAATGGAAACATACTCACACAAAAACCTGCACACAAACATTCACTGCAACATTATTCATAACAGCCCACATGTAGAAACCACCCACGTGTCCATTTGGTGGAACAGACACACGGAGCGCCGCACACTCACGCCACGCACCTCAGCCACAAGGAGGAAGGAGGTGCTGGTCCACGCTACCACGTGGCTGCACCCTGAAAACACCATGCTAAGTCAAAGAAGCCAAACACAGAAGGCCACACGGAGTATGACTCCATGTATATAAAATATGCAGAAGAGGTAAATCTACAGAGCCAAAAAGCAGATTAGTGGTTGCCAGGGCTGGGAGGGAGATGATATTGGGGAGGGACTGCTAATGTGTAAGGTTTTTTTATGGGGTGATAAAAATGTTCCTCATTAATTGTAGCGATGGTTGCACAACAGTGTGAGTATGCTAAAAACCACTGACTTGCACACTTTATGTGGATTATATTTCAATAAAGCAGTTATTTAAAAAAAATTTTTTTTGAGAATCCCACCACCTTAAGGATAAAGCTCAAACTGCTTGACGGGCGCCCCCTCCTGGGCACTTCCAGTGACTGCCCTGTGCACCCCAGGAACAATAAACTGCTCGCACACTTCCTGACCTGCCTGGCTTCTGGGCCCAGGGCTTACTGTTCTCTTCCAGCAATATTCCCACCATCCCCGCTGCCCATTCACCTGGTGAACGCCTACTGCTTTCAACGTTCAGGTTAGAAATCAAACATTTCTTGATGACTCAGGTTTTCACTGTGAATCTCTCCATTATATTACAGTCAAGTAAAGTTGTCCTAGTTCAACAGAGGCTTTCAAAGGTTGTTTCCTACAAACCAAAGGGCTTTGGCTTTAAAAAGACAGTGACAGCGTGTCAGAGTCCTTTTTAAGGACTTTTTCTCTATCTTCTCTGCTTTCAGGGAGCTGGGAAGCTGTTAAAATCAGCGATTAACAGCAAGAGCTCTGAGGTCACACCTAGCTTGAATCCTAGCTTCATCAATCAATTAATTAGAATAATAACTTAACTATTCTCTGCCTGTTTGCACAACTGAAAAAACATTAACGACAGAATCTACAGTATAAGGTTATGATGATTAAATGAGATTAAATGATCTAAAGGTTCTAATAGTACCTAGCACATATAAAGCACTAAAATATTAGCTTTATTATTTCAATGTGATAAACTTCATTTCTGAACATACTGATATAGCAGCATCCCTCCTAATTCTGTTGCAAGTTTCTCTGACATCCATTTATTCATCTGATAAGTATTTACTAAATACCTAATATATGGAAGAAATCGCAGTGCTGAAATTATATACAGTATAAGAGTAAATAAACTTGGATTGATAGCTTAGTAACTTTACCATGAGTACAAATGTGTGTTGTTTTTGTTTTGACATCTAGATTGGCCACTACAAAACTCCCTCTGCTTCTTTCTTGGCCCTGTTGTGAACAGATACTGCAGCCAGCCAGCCATATTTTATTCTTACTGGCCTAAATTTGAATTATTACTATTTCTTTTTGAAACACTGCTCTGCCAAGAGAGAGGAGGATATGCTAGTTTATTTACACTTCTGTTATAGAAAAAAAAAAAGGCTGATGGAAAACTCAAAGATGAGGATAAAAATCTGTATTTCACCTTTGGGAACTTGGAGGAGCTTCAGAAGCAGGGCTGTGACCTGGAGGGACCTTCAGAAGCAGAGGTGCCTCACCCAGGTGCTTCCCAGGACACGCTGGGACGACACCCGGGCCCACAGGCCAGCCCTGCGGGCAGCTGGAAGGAAGAGACGGTGCTGAGGCCTCACCTCACTGAAGGTAGTAATGTATCTAAGGAGAAAAATGAGTCCATCACAGGGGGCGGGGGGCAGGCAAGGAACCCAGAAAGGGCAGCAGCTGATGCCAGGCCCCCAGGGAGAAGTAGCCCCCCTGTGGGATCACAGGGCTTGGAGCCACAAGGTTCTGCAGATCTGGCCCCGCCGACAAGACCACCCTTCCTCAAACCATCCAATCGCCTCCACCACACCTGCAGGGTCAGCTTTCGCCCCTTTGCACACGGTTTCAAGAGCAGAGACCTGGGTGAGGGGGATCCAGCAGACAGGCCAACACGTGACTGTCATGAATTGAGGACCACACAACTGTCACAGCTCAGGTAATAAAGACACAGGCGTCCTGGCTTTGTCTTTTAATCTCCATAAGCCTCAGCTCTTGGTGAACAGCAGGCTCTGCACAGCCAGGCTGGGGCCTGCGGCCTCTCCCCAGCTACCACCCACAGTCCCCTCCTGATTTCCACCTCCTCAGGGGCTCCAGGGGAGCTGGAAACAGGCTGTGGACAAAAGCGTCTGACACGCCTTCTTGCCAGCATGATGTCAGCCTGTTTCACCAAAGACAGTGGACGTTTTGTGCCAGAAAGGGGGGTAAATGAGGTCTGAAGTGACGATGATTGCATCTCCCTGTTTGCAGCTAAGTAACCTCACCAGCTCTGCAACAACAGCAAGTCATTATTCAGGCAGGAGAAGTGTCCCCTGAGGTTCCCCTCAACCCCACCAAACAGACTTGCCAACACTGTGGAGCATCTCCAAGTGGCTGGGATGGGCAAGGGGCTTGCACACAGACCATACTGGTTGCTCCACTACAGCATAACTCACTGAGGCAACCTGGAGAGTCCGAGAGACAGCGGCCCCACAGAGCCGAGGGAAGAGCTCTAAGGAAGTGGCCCTGTAGGGACCAGGTGAGTGAGGAAGGGGTTGGGTGGCGGGCCCTTTAGGCAGAGAGAGCGTCCCCCTCACCACGTTTCCCAACAAGCACACCCGGCCAGGAAAGAACAGGTGTGGCCGGGCCCTGCAAGGAGTGAGGCGGTGAGTTTAGTGCGTGGGGAAGAGTCTATACGATGAGATCACCGAGTACTCTGGGGGGAAAAGTGAAGGCACTGAGTCCTGGCGGGAGGCCAACAGTGCTCATTACCCGCCCAAAGCCAACCACCCCACCCCCGTTCCTCCTTCCTAACAGAATCCCAATTTAGCTCGAGTCAGGCTGAGATCTTGTGATTTTGAGAGAGGTGGGCTGGGGGTGGCTGTGTCATTGGTCTCAACTGACCGATGAGATACGAAGCGAAAGCTGCTGGGGCATTGTGGGGAGACATGCCCTGCCGACAGCCCCGGCATGAGGGGCCAAGATGCGTGGTGGTGCTGAGCTAGGCTGCACCCATCGCAGGAGGGCCCAAGAATCACTCACTGAGCTGCCAGCCCCCAGCCTTGGCACTCTGGACCACTGCTAGCAACCACGCGTTTCCTGACCTCAGGCCTGGGAGCAGAGGGACTGTCTGCTGGCTTATGTCGCGACAGTAGGGCTTTCTTACCACCTGCATAGACTCCTGGACCAGCGACTGCTTAAACCAGGCATCAAGATCTCTTAAGTCCTTTGAGGCATCCGTTTCTGATGTCGTGGATATAGGGTGATCTATTTGCCACATTTTTCTCTCACATTTTGGTTCTGCCAGTGGCTACTCTAAATCAGTTTGGCTCCAGGATCAACACTGGTTACAACTGGTCATTTCACCTCTACTGGTTCTCCCCTGACCACTCACAGTGAGTAGTTATTTATAATCGCCTTAATCCTCTGGAAGAAACCCAAGTTTCTGCAGAAAGAACTAAGTTTCTAAGGATACTACCTACAAGCTTTCAACCTCAGAAGAAAAATAAGTATTTTTCTTTTAAAACTTCTAGGTTTTAAGCTTAGTAAAGATATTTAAACTTGAAATCAAGATCCCAAACAACTGAAAAGGTGAAAGTAAAAAAAAAAGTTTAAAGCCAGATTATGTTATAGTCTGGAAAAACAATAATTCTATGCAACTTCATGCTGCTTGCTGGCTAGGGCAGGTACAAGTCTGGTGCTAGGAGGTGGAGGCTTTGGTATTCTGTGGAAATCAGACCTTTCCTCAGAGCTATACAGAAGTATGTCATATAGCCACAGATCAAGCTGCCAGCAAAATGCATATGGTGTATATCAGAGAGACTGGAGAGAATGGCGATATTAGCAAAATGCTGACTTCAAAGTGGAAGAAAAAGCCTACAAAATACACAATTACTGAGGAAGTCCTATCAATTTCCCATTTATTGCATGAGGCAGAGACATACCTCCTATTTTATTTATTTATTTTTTGAGACAGTCTCACTCTGTTGCCCAGGCTAGAGAGCTGTGGCATCAGCCTAGCTCACAGCAACCTCAAATTCCTGGGCGCAAGCAATCCTCCTGCCTCAGCCTCCTGAGTAGCTGGGACTACAGGCGTGCGCCACCATGCCTGCCTAATTTTTCTATTTTTAGTAGAGACAGGCTCTTGCTCTTGCTCAGGCTGGTCTTGAATTCCTGAGCTCAAGCGATCCTCCTGCCTCGGCCTCAGCCTCTCAGAGTGCTAGGATTACAGGCATGAGCCACCGCACCCCCCTCCCCGCCAGCCCCTACCTCCTATTTTAAAAAAAGTACACCTGAAGACTTTCAAAGGCTCTTCTAAATATTAATAGTATCTGAGTAATTTAAGTAACTTACCTAAACTGGAAACATACAGATTTACTAAATCTATTAGATTATAAATTGGTCTGGCATTGCTTTTCCCCTTTGTAAATGGGTTATTCTGTTCTTTTCTCATAATATTCACCTTCTGCCAAGAATTAGGGAGGATGAATGCAGTGCTCAAGGGGCAAAAGCTGGTACTTTGTGATTGACTGGACAGTCAATCCGACGTCCGCTGAAGGCAGTTGTATTTGAAGGTTCTACACAAAAATGTTAAGTGAAACAATTGAGAAGTGAAGAATTAGGATTTACCCCAGGAAAGCAAAGATGATTTAACACTAGACTATCTCAGAAAAGCCATTATTGTAATTCACCTCATTAACAAATTACAGGAGAAAAATGCTATGATTACATAAAAACTATCATTATTGTGTCAGTAGATACAGAAAAAATTCAATCCTCATTCTTTATTTAAAAATAAGCCAAACAAAACATATCCTAGCAAAATACTTATACAACATAATAAAGGGTATGTACTAAATGCCTACAACAAACATACTTAATGATGAAATGTGAAATGCTGCCCTTTAAATTAGGTACAAGACCAGGATCCACCCACCATCACACTTTTATCCCACACTGTACAATGTAAAAGTAAAAAAATTAGTCACCGGGTAAGCCATGAGGACCCAGAACAACTCCATGTTCTGCACTGTGGTTTTGTGCTAGAAGTGATCCTGTTATCCATCCTCTGGACATGAAGCCCTTAAGTATAATGTGAATTCATGGCTTCTGATGGATTAGTTGATATTCTGCAGTGGGACACAAGGAGCTATCAGTCTGTTTAGGAGGTCTGGGTTTTGCTTTTTCTACAGTAATATAAAAGGGCAGGAAGATTAGTATGTTACAAATTCACTGCCTGTCAATGTCTCTGTGCACATAAGACAGCATAAAGATCTTGATATGTATAAAAGGAAACCCTATGTGGTATCATACCCCCATCTTTACCTCAAATCCTTACCCCAAAATACTAGCTGGGATCTTTTTCATCCCACTGTCAGTATTTGATAAGTGTTTTGTTGTTGTTGTTGTTGTTGTTGTTATTTAGAGACAGGGTCTCACTCTGTTGCCCCAGCTAGAGTGCAGTGGCATCATCATAGCTCAATGCAACCTTGAACTAACTCCTGGGCTCAAGTGATCCTGCTGCCTCAGCCTCCCAAGTAGCTTGGACTACAGGCACCTGCCACCATACCCAGCTAATTTTTCTATTTTTGGTAGAGACGGGGGTCTCACTCTTGCTCAGGCTGGTCTCGAACTCTTGACCTCAAGCAATCCTCCTGCCCCAGCCTCCCAAAGTGCTAGGATTACAGGCGTGTCCATCACACCCAGCCTAGTATTTGATAATTCTAGTTAGCAGGCAATTAGACATGAGATATATTAACAATAGTTTGATTTTATAATATTAATAACAGCTTGATTTTCAACATATATGTTGTGCCTTGTACTCTACAGAGAATGTGAACACTTTCCTTTTTCTCTAAATTAGATTTAATTTGTCCCAGAAGATTCTAGATTGTATTGTCTTTATTTAGCCAAAGCTACAAGAAGGGGCAAATTCATACCTCTGAATGCTTTCATTATCAACCAAGAAAGGACAAAGTGAAATGAATGAAAAATTTTACCCGAGAAACTAGGAAGAAACCAAAGAAATATACGAAAAAGCAGGATGAAAATAAAGGCAAAAGCAGAAATAATCAGAAATAGATTAACAGTAGAACTGATAAACTAATCCAACTAGTTCTTTGTATTCATGGAATTTGGATGGACATACTCTATTCTTCTGAACAGGAAGATTAAATATCATAATCAAGTTAATGTAAGTTTCTATGCATGCCTAAATGTGTATGAACTGAGGAGAAGCCTGCAAGGACATATTGCAAAATGTTAGTAGTTTTTTCTCTAAGCAGTGAGCTTAAAGGTAATATTTATTTCCTTTTTTATACTGTATTTTCTAAATCTTCTGTAATGAATATATCACATTATGATCAGAAAAAAATAAGCTATTTTTTAAGATGCCAAATTATTTCTCATTGATATATGTATTTAATGTAATGTCAAAATATACAAGAGACAGATGAGGGACTGAGAGAGTTCTTCAAGAAGGCCCACCTGGGAGATTAAACATTTTGTAAGAGTAATTTGTAACCTTGAAGCAAAAAAAAGAATAATCTTCTTCTACAAGATAACAAAACTTAATGCAAAGCTTCAATTACCAACCTACAGTTCAAATGCGTGCCTGGCTAGTAACCTCTAATGAAATTACTTCCATACATTCAATACAACACTTGTGAATTTAGAACACAGGCAATGGCAGGAGCTCTAACCAGAGACACCACTATGACCAGGGGGCGGCTCAGTGCGGAATCAGGTTGCAACTGGACTGGTCTTAAGACAGATGAGGCCGTAGAGAAAAGTCTCCCTGGGAGCTTGCGGCATAATTTGCTTCTTGAAACAGTGACAGCCCCTGAAGTAAGGTGGGGAGATGTTTTCAACTTCTCTCACCAGCAGACCCGTAAATCACCGACCCAGAGCCTGGAGGAAACAGGAAACAGGAAGCTGTCTCTCTGCACCTTCCAGCACTGCTCTGCGAGGTGGGCAGAAGGTCATCAGTCACCACAAGTCTTGCAGCATATACCAAATTCCAGACTGATCAAAGAATTTTTTTAAAAATTTAAAAAATGATTATTTATTTGATCTTGGGCTGGGGAAGATCTCCCCAAGCAAAAAAAGGTTTAAAAAAAGGAAATAATTAACAGATTTGAATGACATAACAATTTAATATCAAGTGTTGGCAAGGGCTCAGGGAAACAAGTGCTCTCATGAACTGCTGGTGGGAACACACTGGCATAATATTTCTGAAGGGCAATCTGGCTGAATGTGTCGAAAGTCTTTAAAATGTTTATACTCTTTGACCCGGTAAGTCAACGTCTAGGAATTTCTCCTAAAGAAATAATCAGAGAGGTATAAAAAATGTATTTACAATATTGAAAGACTGGAAAGAACATAAATGTTCAATAATACATACATGTTAAACAACAGGGGACTAGTAAATATGAAATATTTATATAATAAAATACTATCTGGCCTTTAAAATAATGTTTAAAAGAATATTCAATGACGAAAATACACTGAGAAAAAGTTAAACATAAAAAAGTCAATAACATGTACAGGATGAGTCTAAATTTTTTTTTAACTTGTGAGATACACATACACGTACATGTATCTGGAAGAAAACACAAAACAGCGGTTTGGTGGAAAAATTGGAGGTGATTTTAACTGCCTGTTACTAGTAGCTAAAAGCATGCTACCTGACAGATGTTGTGGCTAACTCTCACTTGATCTTTCTCAGCTCAGTTGCCACTTCTTCCAGGAAGTCCTCCTATCCTACCCCATCTCTCCCATATCACACTAGGTGTCTCTCCTTTGTACTAGACTGGGTCTGGACAGACTCTATGATATCCTTTATTATTGCATTATCCTCTCTTATTTGATTCACTACATCCCCACGACATTTTGAACTGCCTGTAGTCAGAAATGTGGGTGTTTCATTTTTGTACCCCCAGTTCCAGTCTGTCTGGAACCTAACAGGTCTTCAAGCTAGAATGCTGGATTCATGAAGGAATAGAGTGAGCAAATAGTTCTCTTTGTTCTGTGAATTTAAGGGCCAAGGAGAGAAATGTTAACAAAGATGAGCAAATACCAGTTAAAGAGATATCCCCTCTTACCTTGGCTAGCAGGCTTGAAATACGTTTAATTTCACCATTTGCCTTTAGTAATTCTTGTCTGAGCTCAGTGCAGGACAGTTCCAGTTGATCTTTCTCGGCTCGAGCCATCTGCAACATTTCTTGAATGTCACAGCTCTCTGCCATGGGCCCCGCGGTGCTGGTCTCCATGGACTTCTCTCCCTCCACATGAGCCTTCAAAGACCCGTTCTCCACCTTTAGCCCTTCCAAGGTAATTCTACACTCTTCCAAAGTATTGGCCATCACGCTATTATTATGCCGTTCCAGTTCTAGAAACCCATTCAGTTTTTCATTTTCTTCCTTCAGACATTTAACCATTTCCAAAGCTCCTTGATTTTCTTCCTCAACCTTCCGTAAGCTGCAGGTCAGCTGCTGCTGAATGTTGAGCAGCTTTTCTCTCTCAAAGCGGCCCTGCTCAAGGATGTCTGTGCACTTCTGCTCCAGCTCCAGGATTTTCCCCTCTTGAGAGCTGGGCTCTTCGTTCTTTACTCGCTCTTGTAAAAGATTTATCAGCTTCTCGTTTTCTTGACTTAGCTGCTCTGCCCTCTCTCGATGCTGATGAAAGGACGTCTCTAAAATCGTCTTCTCGTCCACCAGCTTCTCATTCTCAGCCGTCAACTCCTGCACCATCTGCTGCTGGTCTGACAATTCCTGCAGAGTGGCCTGCAGCTCCTCTGCGGTGCTGTGGTGATTTTCTTCCATCTTTTGAATCTTCTCGGTGAGGGAAGCCAGGGACAGCTCGCTGGCGTTGCGTGGGGAGCTCCCAGTGGTAGAACACTTCGAACTCTTAAAGGGGTTACTAGTGGAGGACAGGGGCCTCGAGGGGGTATCTGCTGTAATGTGCTCAAAGTCAGAGGCATCTGGTGACAAAGAAGCTTTGGTGACGTCGCTGCTTGAGGAATCCGACGTCCGTAACGCATTTCCATGGATGTTTTTTTTATACTCATCAATGTCATTTGACAACTGATCTCCGGTTGGGCTTCCGAAGCTTGACTCCTGAGTCAGTGATGTCGGGCAGCTGCTGTCGCAGGTGTGACTTGCTGCCCCTTCTGAATTGGGGGATTGCTCAAGGTAGGTCAGTTTCTCTTTCAAGACCCGGTTTTCTTCCTCCAGATGAGCAAGCTCTTTCTGAAAGTTCTTGTTCTTCTCCTCAAGAACTCTTATTAAAGGTTCTGTGTCACCAGGTGAGACTGATGTTCCATCTCCATTTGGGCCCAAAGCATCAGTCCCTTCGGTGTTCAGAGTCCTTTTCTCTTTGAATTTCTTTAGTTCACTTCGAAGCCTGTTAATTTCACTATCTTTTGCTTTGGCTTCTGCCAAAAGTTCCCGAACCTGAGACTCAAGCACAGCCTTTTCTCCACTTTCATTCTCTTGCTTGGGCTTTGAGGAAGTGGTCCTCAGGTGCTTGGTGGGGGTGGGGGTGCTAGAAGAAGTTGGACTGGACACCAGTTTCTTGGGGTTGGAGGGACCACGTGGCACAGACCTTTCTCTTGAGACGGTTACTGAAAATTCCCGTGGCGCTGGAATGCCTGTCCGTTTGGCTGTTGTAACGGCCCCTTAAAGACAGAAAAAGAAGAAAAAAATGGAAAAAAAGCAAGCATTTCTATAAACAAAACCCAAATGACTTCAAATCATGTGGCATAGTAGACAGTGTGGCTGTCACCCCCTCATCCACTGCCTCCTCCTCTAGCTAATGACCCAGTTCTGACTGGGGTTTAGGCACCTCCTCCACAGCCTCCACTTGGGGGGAGCTGACCCCGAGTGTGAGCTGGTCGGAACACTGCCATCCCCAGCCACGGCCGGCTCAAGGCACAGGCACACACCTCGATTAGGATCAATGAGACAGAGGAAAGGTGCTGTGGGCAGGCTGTCAAATATCGCCAGGCAGGGGAGAGAAACCGCATGGCTGTGGGAACGGTTGGCAGCCACTCTGCCCTCACAAGGGAACACAAACAGCAGTGTGGAGAGAAAAAAGCTAAATCCTTAATGGCACTGATGAGTTGCTAAATCTAATCAACCCTGAAGCTTGGCCTGCTGTTGGCCTTCCAGTTTCGCAAGCCAGTAAATACCCTTCATATAAGTCACCTTGAGTTATATGGAACTTGAAATTTAATACATCTGACCTGATAATATGGGCAACTAAACAATAGTCTTTTGACAAAATTTAAGTTCACTGTGAATGTCTCAATAAACACTTTTAAAAAATTCATTAACATATTTTGATTGAGCACAAAAATTTGATTAAGAAATGAAAAGATACAAATAATACTAAGGAGAGACTGATCTGATCCAGTGACGTATCACTTTTAACATAAGTGTAAGTGGTGTGCTCATGTGTACACATAGAGAAACAGGCACAAATGGGGGCTGGGCGCGGTGGCTCACGCCTGTAATCCCAGCACTCTGGGAGGCCAAGGAAGGAGGATCGCTTGAGTCTGAGAACAGCCTGAGCAAGAGTGAGACCCTGTCTCTACTAAAAATAGGAAAATTATCTGGGCGTGGTGGTGCGTGCCTGTGGTTCCAGCTACTCGGGAGGCTGTAGGAGGATCCATCACTTGAGTGAGGAGCTGGAGGCTGCAGTGAGCTATGATCAGGCCACTGCACTCCAGCCAGGGAAACAGAGTAAGACCCTGTCTCTTAAAAAAATAAATAAATTAAATAAACATCCTGAATCCTGAGGATGTAAAGGCTGAAGGCATTCATCGCTACACACCTAATACAACTGAGTCCTTTTGAAACTTTGACTTCATAAAGTCTAAACTGTCATATGAATATGTTTTTAATTTTTAGAAGTTTTTAAATTAACTTTTTCAAATTAAGTTCCTGGGAAGCTATTAATAAGAGAACTATAATAGACTTTCAATACAGTTGACCCTTGAACAACATGGGGGTTGGGGCGCTGACTTCTCTTAAAGTAAAAAATCCATGTATAACTCCTGACTCCCCAGAAACTTAACTACTAATAGCTCAATGTTGACCAGAAGCCTCACCCATAACAAACATCCATTAACACATATTTTGTTTATGTATTATATACTGTATTCTTATAATAAAGTAAGCTGGAGAAAAGAAAATGTTCATAAGACAACATACATTTACAGTCCTGTACTTTACTTATTACTACTATAAGTTGACGCTGTCTGTCTGCAAGATGAATTGTCTGTCTGAAATGGTGGCACCCACAACTGCAGACCTCAATCTAAGGTGCACAGCACGCAAGTCAACTTTTCTTGTGATGTCATGACTTTTCTCTGCTTCTTGGGGCGCACTTCCAACATCACTAGTGGCACTTCACATGGGTTCCATGGAGTTATTTGAGGTTTATGGTATTGCACTAAACACGATTAAAATACATGTGAACTTCAAGACATCACTTTTTACTGCAATCCCCAATTTACTAGAGGGACAAACTGCTCACTCGGACATAATTAGTTCAAAGGGCATTTTAAGCAGGTACTCCCAACACTTGAGCTCGCCACAACTGTAACAGGAGGTGGCTATGAAATTATTACAGTAGTACAGTATGTCCTATAGTTGGTTTATGCAGTTATGATTTAATAGTGCATCTTTATATTTGTTTACATTTCTCTTGACTGCCAATGGTGCCAGGTATGGTCTGTGTTTGCATGGGTAAGTTGCGGCAAATTTTAACTTTTTGAAATAGATTTGTGCATATCTTACGGAAGTAAATGATAAAATTGGTTAGGATCTACATATTTTTTATGCATTCATGACATACCTAACTTTTTCTCAACTTTTTCGACAACCAGTTCAAACCAGTGTTGTTTAAGGGTCAACCGTCCTTTTTCACGTCCAGATGCTGCACTTGCAACACACTGCATACTCGGTAAAGAAAAGACCTATTTGATTATTCTTGTGAAATGAAGATTGAAACCACTAAGCAATAAAATGTTTTAGCAATGCCAGTCTCTAGCATGAGGTCATCTTGGCAGGAACCATGATAACAACTGGAAGAGAACTAAAGTTTCACCATAACTACAGCAGGACAGGCAAGCCTGAGGGGTCAGGACTCACTGTCCGTCTGCCACTCCTAGTAGAACCATAAATAAGGCTCCTTTTTTTTCTTTCCATTTTTTTATACCTCTAGTTATTTGTTGGTTTTGAAGATGGAAAGAGCTAAAACAGAACAGATACTCTGTCGTTATTTCTAGCTATAGTTTAACTCCTTTCTTTTGCTGCCAAATCTTAGCCTATTCTTCCCTTAAGCGTTACTTATGCCTTATCTAAACGGCTAGGAATTTTTAAAAAACATTAACTCAAAGTATATTTGTGAAATGCATCCAGCTGTGCATTATGAAATATACATTCCAGTTGTATTTCTTATTACATCTGTTCTTTTTTCTTTTTTTTTTTTTTGACTATATCTCTCTTTCCTAAAAGGTTCTTCCCATCTCTGCACACATCATTTCAGAAACTGTAAGGGGCAGAGGTCAGCTTCAGAGAAAGTTGCTAAAATTCATCATCAGACCGAGCTGTGGCCAGTGCCTGGCTGCCCCCACCCCATCTGAGCCCAGGTCTCCAGCCCCGACACCCTTCTTCGCAGGCACCGATGGAAGAGTAGGAGCCGACCTACTGCTCATGGTGTCATCCATTAGCAGGCTTCCACCAGTGGAGTCTCCTTCAAGCCCTGGGAGGTAAGCCTCATGGCTAACCAGTGCATTCTGAAGCCCTGCTGCCGGCCACGTTACCTTACACGGCACTGTGGCAAGGTGACGGCAGGGGAGTCAAGAGGAGGCAGCAGAACAGAGTCTGGCTCCTTCAGCACCCACAGGTCTCTCGTCCTCCTCCCACCCCAACATCACTTATTCCCACCCCTCCCCTGAGGCTCGCTGGCTGACTCCAAAGAGCTAAAACAAAAGCAAGCTCCACCTCATAATCATAAAGACTAATACAATAACAAAAAAAGAAACATGTTTGATTTGTTACATTTTTAAATGCCAATGAAAATTATATTGTGGTGGATCATAAGTACATCAAACTAAGTATTCATAGACACACAGAATAGGAACACAGAATATTGAGAACAGCTGACTATTAGGCTAGGTTGGTTTATAATTTTTGTTTCTTTCTTACAGTTACATTTGTTCAATAAATTAAAAACCAGAAGGTAGCCAAAGATTATGTAAAAAAAAGGGCACTAATCATCAGGGAAATGCAAATTAAAACCACAATGAGAGATCACCTGACATCTGACATAATGGGTACTATAAGGAATATGACAGATAGCCAGGCATGGTGGCACATGCCTGTACCATGGGTCCCAGCAACTTGGGAGGCTGAGGCAGGAAGATCACTTGAGTTCAGGAGTTTGAGGCCAGCCTGGGCAATACAGAGAGACCCCATCTCACACACACACACACACACACACACACACACACACACACACACACACACAAACATGAAAGATAATTATTGGTGAGGATGTAGAGAAAAGGGAACCCTTGTATTGATGGGAATGTACATTAGTACAGCTATTATGGAGAACAGTATGGAGGTTCCTCAAAAAGTTAAAAATAGAACCACCATATGATCTAGCAAATCCTATTACTGGGTATATAGCCAAAGCAATGAAATCAGCATGTCCAAGAGAAATCTGCACTCTCATGTTCACTGCACTGTTGTTCACAATAGCCAAGATACGGAATCAACCTAAGTATCCATCGACGGATGAATGGATAAAGAAAATGTGGTCTATATAAACAATGGAATACTATTCAGCCTTAAAAAGAGAAGGAAATCCCGTCATGTATGATAACATGATTGAATCTGAAGGACATTATGTTAACTGAAATAAGCCAGGCACAGAAAGACAAATACTGGATGATCTCATTTATATGTGGAATCTGAAAAAGTTGATCTCATAGAAGCAGACAGTAGAATGGTGGTTACTGGGGGCTGTGGGAAGGAGGGTGGGGCTTGGGGAGATGTTGGTCAAAGGGTATAAGGTTTTAGTTAGAAGAGTAAGTTCAAAAGATGTACATCATGTGACTATAGTTAATAACAATGTATTGTATACTTAAAAAATCTCTAAGAGAGTAGATTTTAAGTGTTCTCACCACAAAAAACGATAAGCATTTGAGGTGATGCCTGTGTTCAATAGTTCAATTTAGCCATTCTACAATGTATACATATTTCATACAATTCTGTACATCACATTGTGCATAATATATAAAATTTTTGTCAAAAAATAAATTTATTAAAAAATTCAAAAATTAAAAAATAAACACAGGAGGGAAAAATCCTATCAGTAATATACAGACAGGCAGTGGAAAAAATAAGTCTTTACAGAGAATAGAAAGTATGGATCAGGCAAAGAAACACTGTTTCAAGCGGTGATTCTCATGAGCTGAACATAAAATATTTTTAGTTCTTTTTTTTTTGTCCCCCATCTGCCCCAAAGAATGCAGTTGTGGGGCTGTTCTTAGTAGGTCTTCTCTCTAACGTGAACTGATGAAGGAAACGGTGACATTCTGAAATAAATGAATCATTTATTCGTTCAACAAGTATGCTCGGAGCACCTGCTCTGTGGGAGACAGGTAGGAGATGCAAATGAAAATGCACCAGCTTCACAGGCCACAGACTGCTGTCCTGCTTCCTCAACACAAAAGAACTTGCTCATTCAGTTTCTAAGAACCTAAACTACTAGGATTTTTGTTTTTACCGGCACTCTTCATAAAGCGTTTCCTCAAAGAGTTCCAATAATTTCTTCATTATTGACTCTAACTTTTCCCCTTAATCTTCACCTTCTCAACTTTTCAGTGGCTGCTAACTTCACAGACCTTCCTTCCTTCGTTCTTTTTATCTGTGTCTGACAGTAGCGCCAACCAATTCTCACATTCCTCCATGCAAGGAACCTTAAAATCTTATGTAAAATTTCCTCGTTCCTTCTTTTTGGAACCAACCAGTCAGCCAATGAATCCCATTAATGGTTTTGGAAATGTTCCCTTATTTTCCCTTTCTTTTCCTTTTGGTCTGAATCCAGTCCAGGTCCTCAGAATGTTCTAATTTTCTTAAACCGTTTTCTCACAGGTCTTCCTGATTCCATCCAGCCCCTTCTAACTTCGGGACACGCTGGACCAATACCCCTTAAATATCTCATTTGTGTTTCTGTTCCAGAATCTGCGAGCATTTCTTACCCCTGCCGCACCCACCTCAGACTTGTTCCCTGGCCTGTCAAGGCCCCACGTCATCTCGTCCCAGTCAAGGTCTCCAACCTCACTCACTTTCTGCGTCCTTTGCTCTCCAACACACCCACTCCACTCCAGTCAGCATCCTCATGTCCCCGACATATCCTGTGGCATTCCCTTTCCACTGGGTCCTTTAGACTGGCATTTAACATGCTTAATTCTCCTCAATTAAAAAAAGTCTGGAATCCACATCTTTCTCTTTCTCCAGCTATTACATATCTCATTTATCTCTTACCCTCACATTGAAATCCTCGAAAGAGCTATGTTCACTAGTTGTCTTCATTTCTTCCCTTTTCACTTATTCCTGTACCCACACCCAATACTGGACCAAAACACTGCCCGCTGAGTCAGCAGTGAGCTCCATGTGGTCCAAAGCCATGGATGTTTTCAATCCTCTCAGCAGAGCTGACATAATCCCTGCCTTTTAGAAACGCCCCTCTGGTTCCCACTTCCCTCCACCGCCACGCGCTGTCTCTTTTGCTGCCTCTTCCTCCTCTCGCCACTTTGCGTGCTAGAAGTCTTTAGACCTAGGTGCCTGGCCTTTATTCTTCTCTAATTGCAAATATTTTCCTGGCGATTCTACTCATTCTCATGATCTTAAATAAATACCACCTGTATACTGATGACTCCCAAATCAACTTTTCTTGTATGGACTTCTCCTCTGAGCAACAGATCTGAGTATCAAGCTACACATTGGTAAGCATAACAGAATTATTTATCACAAAGAACACTTCAAGCTAGATAACAGGGAGAAGGGAAGGCTGAGAAGAATGCACAAAAATGTGCAGAGGCCCTGGAATGTGGTGAGCTGTGGCAAGGAGGGGAGTGGTGAGGAAGAAGGTTAATTTATACAGGGTACTCAAAGAAGGTCTCACTGATAGGGTTGAGATTCAAGGTGATATAATCCATGAAAACAAGGCCAGAGTGCTATGAAAAAATAAAGATAACACAAGAAAAAGCTCTAAAAATTTTTAAATATGCTTGCCAAATTAAAAATTCAATAGAAAAGATGGAATGCAAAATCATGGAACTCTCCCAAAATGTTGAACAAAACAAAAAAAGAGATGGAAATAGAAAAGAGTAAGAACACAAGGGTGGCTGGGTACGGTGGCTCACGCCTGTAATCTCAGCACTCTGGGAGGCTACAGTTGCAGATTAGCTTGAGGTCAGAAGTTCGAGACCAGCCTGAGCAAGAGTGAGACTATCTCTACAAAAAATAGAAAAATTAGCTGGATGTGGCAGTGTGCACCTGTAGTCCAGCTACCTGGGAGGCTGAGGTGGGAGGATAGCTTGAGCCTAGCCATTTGAGGTTGTGGTGAACTAGGATGACACCACTGTACTCTACCCAGAGTGACAGAGGGAGATGCTGCCTTAAAACAAAAACAAAAACCACAAGGGTCATTCCAGGAGATCAACCAATTAACAGAATTTCCAGAAATATATCCCAGTGGAAATAGAGTGAAGGAAGTTATCAAAGAGCAAGAGAACTCCCCAAACTTGAAGAACCTGAGTTTCCAAAATTCATGTCAAGCAAAATGAATTTAAAAAATCCCATATGGAGATATATATATTTTATAAAGTTTCAGAACACCAAAAACACCTAAGGGGTACAGATTGAGAATGAGAATGGCCATCATCATTTATTAGCAATCCTGAATTCTAGAAGGCAACAAACCAAACACTTTCAAAGTTCAAAGGGAAAATGATTTTCAACTTAGAATTCTACATCCAACCAAACTATAAATCAAACACAGAGGTAGAAAACACATTTTAAAGCATGCAATGGCTGCAAAAATTAAACTGTCAATACCCTTTCTAAGGAAGAAATTTGAGGATGTGCTCCAGCAAAACAAGGGAGTAAACCAAAGAGAAAGAGGACAATTGATCCAGGAAGCAGTGGCTCTATTACAGGAAACCAGTCAAGGGAAGTCTCGAGATGATTCCCATGGAACAAGTATAAAAAATAAATCTAGACTGATTCAAGAGGACAAAGTGCCACAGAAGGGAAGTTTCTTTGACAGAACATCTGATTGGATGAAGAGTATTAAAAAAAAGGATATAATAACAATAGTGAAAAAACAAGAAACTTCATAAAAACAAGCAGCTCTATAAGTAACAAAATCGTAACACATGACTTTACCCTGCAGGGAAGAATATATAAGTAGTCACAATAACATCAATACCATTTAAATTGACCTATACACAGAGTACGCAAGACTGTTTTCTAGAACATATGAATGCTGTCATCCTTGCTAGCAAAAAAGGCAAAGTATGTATGACAGAAATTGGGAGGCACAGTGAGCTGATGGAAAGGAAAGTGACAATCACATCCACCCTCCCTCACAAATGGAGAGTTGCAGACACTATACATAGTTGACAAGACAAGAAATAAGATGAAATACATTGTTAAAATAAAAGCAATAACCAAGAAAGGAACTAAAAACAGTGATATTATGATATTGGGAGGGGGTGAAAGTTATAAGTTAAATCCTCATCTATCATGGACAGAAGTCAACAAAATTTGAAAAATCAAAAAATTGCAATGCAAAGAGAACAAGAAAACAAGCCACAGAACAGGAGAAAATATTTTCAAAAGATACATCTGATAAACGACTGTTATCTAAAATATACAAAGAACTCTTAAAACTCAAAAATAAGAAAACAACTCAACTAAAAATGGGCAAAAGATCTGAATAGACACCTTACCAAAGAAGATACACAGATGGAAAATGAGCATTTGAAAAGATGCTCCACATTATATGTCTCTAGGGAATTTCAAATTAAAACAATGAGATATCACTATACCCTATCAGAACGGCTACAATCCAAAACACTGGCACCATCCCATGCTACTGAGGATATGGAACAATAGGAGCTCTCATTCATTGCTGGAATGGTACAGCCACTCTGGATGACAGTTTCTTAGAAAACTAAACATACTTGTACTATATGATCCAACTATAGTGCTCCTTGGTAATTAACCAAATGAGCTGAAAATGCATGTCCACACAAAAACCTGTACAACGATGTTTACAGCAGCTTTCTTCAAAATTTCCAAAACTTGGAATCAACAACTATGGTACACCCAGATAATGGAATAGTATTTAGCCTTAAAAAGCAATGAGCTATATCAAGCCATTAAAAGACAAGGAGGAACCTTAAATGCATATTACTAAGTGAAAGAAGTCAATCTGAAAAGGCTACGTACGACATGATTCCAATTATATGACATTCTAGAAAAAACAAAGCTATGGAGACGGTTTAAAAAAAAAAATCAGTGGTTTCCAGGGGTTCGGGAGGGGGGAGGGACGACCAAACAGAACACAGAGGGTTTTAGGGCAGGGAAACGACTCTGTACGAGACACAGTGGTAGATACAAGTCATTAGACATTTGTGCAAACATGCAGGATGTACACCACCAAGAGTGAGCCTCAGTGTGAACTCCGGACTCCAGGTGATAATGAGGTGTCAATGTGAGTTCACCAACTGTGACCGATGTGCCACTCTGGTGGGGGATGTTGATAATGGGGGAGACTGTGTGTGTCTGGAGACAAGAGCATAGGATAGAGGAACTCTCTACCTTTTGCTTAATTTTGCTGCGCCTAAAGCTGCTCTAAAAAATACAGTGTATATTTTTTAAAAGGCAGTGCAAATGTAATGAGGTGGTTAACCTCTGAGAAGAAGGACAAGAAACCAGAAGGGTAGGGCAGCACAGCAGCCTTGCTTGTCATAATAAGCTCCTGCCCTGGGTCATTTTTAAATCGGTGTATAAACTACTTTGATAATAAAAATTAAGAAAAAGAAATGTGAATGTCTGTGAAGACAGTGTGGAAACAGGCAACTGGTAATCCGTTGGTTTTATAGGCAGCACTGATCCTTTGGACTTAGAACAAATGAGATAAAAGGAAAAAAAAAGTTTGAGGCAATTCAGCAGGCAGACGTACAACCATAAGGAACTAAATCTGTTATCAAACCTTGGGGCCCCGCCTTGACTGTGGTAGAAAGTAATTTTTTCCATAGCTGGACTGCTCTTTGGGAAGTCTCCATGGAGTGCTTTCTAGAGATTCATACATCTCATATTAAAGTTAACAGAAATTCTCTTTGCAAATCCAACAGAGGAAAAAAAACACAAAAGAATCCTACATTCAGGCCGGGCGCAGTGGCTCACGCCTGTAATCCTAGCACTCTGGGAGGCCGAGGCGGGCGGATTGTTTGAGCTCAGGAGTTCGAGACCAGCCTGAGCAAGAGCGAGACCCCGTCTCTACTAAAAATAGAAAGAAATTATATGGACAGCTAAAAATATATATAGAAAAAAAATTAGCCGGGCATGGTGGCACATGTCTGTAGTCCCAGCTACTCGGGAGGCTGAGGCAGAAGGATCACTTGAGTCCAGGAGTTTGAGGTTGCTGTGAGCTAGGCTGATGCCACGGCACTCATTCTAGCCCGGGCAACAGAGTGAGACTCTGTCTCAAAAAAAAAAAAAGAAAGAATCCTACGTTCATACAAATGAACCCAATCACTCACTCATTTTGCTTCTTCGTATAAAGCAAGCAGCAGTGTCAATGTTTAGAGATGGTTTTTGTAAGGGATAAACCTTTTCTGTCTCATCTTCATTTTACTGTTTTTGTTTTTTTGCAGCATGCAAAATTAATTTTGCTCACACTCCACTTGCTCAGCAATTGGGGTGAGAATTCAAAACACTTGTAAATCTACTCCTCCTTCTTCCCAAATACTCATGCTGTACCACGGCCACTATGAGCTGTACTCCAGAATGAGGGACAATACAGCTTCTGAACAAAAGACCCCTAACACTCAGAAGGGGGCTCAGGCCTGGAGAGGACACAGTGACTGCTCTGTGTTGGGTTACAGGCGAGATAGGGGCAGAAACAAAGCTGCAGTGTTTACGGCAAGAGATAATGGTATGGGGTCTGACCCGCTTCTTGCAGGCGGCCCACACAGCCAGCTGCCATTAGTCACCTCCAGGAGAAGGCAGAATGCAAAATGGCTCTGGAAAGGCAGCTACCAACGTGCCATTTGAAACGTGCAAAGCAGACAGGGACGTCTAATTTCCATTGAAACTGAAGTGGCCCAAGGAACGCTTGGTCCCAGAATTCGCTCTGCACACTGCGTTAGCTTCCTTGCCCATTGTGTGGGCCAAATGAAATCCTCACTGCCTAACTTGAGAGCTTGGCACCTCTGAACAGAAATCTCCCAGCACTGTGGGAAAATACAGCCCACGGTCTCCAGGCAGCAAACACTAAGAATGAGGAGGAGCTGAGGCTGTGGGGCTTTAGGGAATTAAAAGATCTGCCACTCCATGTGCAGCCTTTCTTCCAGGAGAGATGGGGAAAGCTCAACTTTAGGTTTGTGACGCCTAATGCAAGTCAGAAACACCTAGTCTAGATCACAACTGAGTTCTGACTTCCTAAAGTTATACACCTGGCTCAGCTATAGCTCAGTCTCATAGAGATTACCGAGAAACTTCCAAGTTCCACCAGTAAAATATATTAAATCCATCCAGATTTGCAATTGGAGAAATTAGAGAATTAGATGGACTGAACATGGTAAATCCTATTTATTCTGATTAACATCACTTTTTTTCCCCCTTTGGTTTGTTTTTGGAAACCACTCGTGGGTGAAAACATACAAAAAACTTTAAGGAATCATCCACATTCTTTGAATCAGAGTTTACTATGCAGCCAATGATAACAGCATTTTACATTTGCCTAGCGCTTTGGTTTTCAAAGCATTTTCACACAAATTTGAGGCTCACAAAAATCAGTTGGTAAAAGTATCATCATTTTACAGATAAGAAAACTGAGGGTCTGAGATGCTTCATGATTTCCCAAGGGTCACATAAGTCTTCCGATACAGCTAAGGAAGTATAAAATGTTATTTCAGAACTGGAAGAGACAGGGAATCATGTAGCCTAATTTTTCACACAAAGTAGCATCAGTAACCGTCCAACTTCTGTTCTATTTACTAAACTCTCCTGTTCTAGTTGCCACTGAATATTTTCAGTGACAGAGAACCCAGCAGCTGAGTGGCTCGAACAGCTGGACAATCTTTCTTTATATGAGGCTGACTTCTACCTCCGTTAATGTGGCACACACTGGCTCCAGTTCTGAAACAATCTGGAACCACAAGGAGCAAACGTATTGCCTCTTCCCCATGACATCTGAATCTCTGAGGGCAGCTCTGCTTCTCCCGCGTCTTCTAAATCTTCACTCAAAACATTCCTAACTCTTCTCACCAGGCTTCACAGGGCCCCAGGGTCCATGCACTGGATGAACTGCATGCAGATCTTTGATTTACCAAGGTCCCTCTGAAACGTTATCCAGAATGTCAGAAACACTGCAGATACGGTCTCTGTGAGTTAGGGATCTTTTGGTTACAACAGAAAACCCAACTCAAGCTTGCAACAATAAAAAGAGAAGTTTTTGGCTTGCATAACTGAAAGTCTAGGATCAGGTCCAGTTTCAGGTCTGGCTCATTCAGATGTTCTCAGGGTCAATCTCTCTCCACCTGTTGCTTCTGCCTTCCTCCACAGGTCACCTTTGTCTAGAAGCTGCCTGCCCCGGTGGCAGTGTGATGGCACTGGTAGCTCCAGGCTTCACATCTGCACACCACCAAACCCAGAGAAGAGCGGGAGCTCTCCCCAAGGAGCCCCAGCAAATGTCTCCTCGCATCTCATTCTGACCGAGTCTGCGCCATCCATCCTTGACTCACTGAGGCCAAAGTGACATGCTGATCCACTCAAAGGGAAAAAATGGTGAATTATCCAAGGGGATTTCCTGGGAGAAGAGGGAAGTAGATGCTGGGAAGCCAACCAAAAAGTGTTCAAAATGTGGTCTGACAAATGCAGTCAGCTCCCTGGTATAGCATACTGGCACAGGTTGTGCATCACAAATCTGAAAATCCCAAACCCAAAATGCTCCAAAACCCAAAATGCTCCAAAATCCAAAACTTCTTGAGCCCTGACGTGAGTCCCAAAGGAAATGTTCACTCAAGTATTTCAGATTTCATATTTCTGGATTAGGGATGCTCAACATGCAAATATTCCAAAACACAAAAAAATCTGAAATCCGAAGTCTAAGCATTTCAGATAAGGGATACTCAGACTGGAGAGTAGCACAGTGCATAGAAAACGGTAAAGTGTACCAGCTGCAAACCAACCAGCCGAAAAGGCTTCAGATTCCACAGGGGATATCAGGCATTAAAACAAAAATCATGTAAACTATTTAGCATACATTTAGTGTATGAGACTTAATACAGGCATGCCTTACTTTATTGTGCTTAGCAAATACTGCACTTTTGACAAATTGAAGGTTTGTGGCAACCCTGTATCGAGCCAAGCAAGTCTATTGGCACGATTTTTCCAACAGCACATGCTCACTTCCTTAGCATTTTTTCCAAGAAAGTTTTTTTAAAATCAAGGTATGTACTTGTTTTTCTTTGTTTTGTGTGTTTCTTTTTTTTGTTTTGTGTTTTGAGATAGAGTCTTGCTCTGTCACCCCGGCTACAGTGCAGCGGCGTCATCATAGCTCACTGCAACCTCAAACTCCTGGGCTCAAGCAATCATCCTCCTTCAGCCTCCCAAGTAGCTGGGACTACAGGCAGAAGCCACCATGCCCAGGTAATTCCTCTATTTTTGTATAGACAGGGTCTTGCTCTTCCTCAGGCCAGTCTTGAACTCCTTGCCTCAAATCCTCTCGCCTCAGCCTCCAGGAGTGCTAGGATTACAAGTGTGAGCCACCATGCCCAGCCTGTACATTTTTTTTTTTTAGACATAATGCTGTTGCATACTTAACAGATTATAGTATAAACATTAATTTTGTTTGCCCTGAGGAACCAAAACATTCGTGTGACTCGCTTTATTGCAATACTTCCTTTATTGTGGTGGTCTAGAACCAAACCCACAATATCTCCGAGGTGTAGCTGTTTTTTCATTTAACATTGCATTTTAAGTACAAACAGGATACCACATTTTAAAACTACTATGGGCCAGGTATGGTGGCTCACACCTGTAATCCTAGCACTTTGGGAGGCCGCGGTGGGAGGATGGATTGAGGCCAGGAGTTTGAGACCAGCCTGAGCAAGAGTGAGATCCTGTCTCTACTAAAAACAGAAAAATTACCAGGGCGTGGTGGCACACGCCTGTAGTCCCAGCTACTTGGGAGGCTGAGGCAGGAGGATCACTTGAGCCCAGGACTTTGAGGTTGCAGTGAGCTATGATGAAGCCACTGCACTCTAACTGGGGTGACAGAGCAAGACCATGTCTCAAAAAAAAAAAAAAAAAGACTACTGTGACTATCACCAGGCAAACGTTTCTGGTTTATGTGTCTGGGTGCAATGAGCAGTGCACTGTAGCTGGCCCTGTAAAGGCCCCTCCAACAAGAGTGAAGGAACTTCATCATCAGAGTTACACGGCTGTTCACTACACCCCAGCCTCAGCAGTCAGACGGGTTACTTCTGCCCTGTTTTACCAGCCGCAGTGGTCCTAGGTCTGTGCAGATTCCTGGATGGGGGAAGCGGTCACACTGTAGAATAGCAGGTGGGACAGGAGATAGAATGGCAGCCACCCTAGAAAATGCAATCCGTCTCACCTCAGGAGCCCGACAAGACAGATTTTTGACTCATAAAACCATTCATTAAGTGCCTCTATTTTCCAAACTGATGTTTGCATCATTGAAATGTCTGGACATGGAAGCCTATGTGAATTCTACCGACAACCAGCCAATTCCAAGATACAGTAAAGACAATAAATACAAGACTCTCGATGTTTCGCACTTTCTCGGGCTAGCTGGTCCCATTTCTTCACTCCAGTGAAAAGGAGACAAAGGCATGGTTAAGAAATATTTTGTTGCTTCACCATTTTCTTCAAAATCAAGCTCTAAGATTAATGAAAACATGTTCAGTGCTTTACCATAGAAAGAATACAACGACCTTTCCTCTCCCCTTGACTTACTTTAATAATATTTTAAATTTTAAAGACAACAAAACCAGACTTCTCTTATAGAACTTATTCTGTACTGAATACTTTGCATATATTGACTCATTTGAAACTCTATGCAGTAAGTACTGCTTTTATACATATTTTACTGAGGATGAAACTGAGGCACAGCTGGGTCAGGTAACTTGCCCAAGATTACCCAGCTTGACCTAGGATTCAAACCCAGGGAATGTGGGCTCCACAGTTCATGCTCTAAATCACTAACCCCCTCCCCCCACGCTCCACATACAGAAATCATACATGCTCTTTCTAACAGCAAAATACAGTAATCAAAATCCCCTGCTCTCCCGGGATAATAATCTTGAACAGCCTGGAAAGAACGTGTTCTTCCAAGACTCTGCCCATGTTAACACCAACATGCCTGCCTTCACTTGGGATCACAGCACACACATAAAGCTGCACACGTTCCTTTGTGAATTATATTTGACCACTTTAGAATACATCCTGGTTATAGCCTTCCAGGACAATGGAAATAGATCTAACCTGTTATTTTATTTATTTATTTTATTTTATTTTATTTTTTTGAGACAGAGTCTCATTCTGTTGCCCAGGCTAGAGTGAGTGCCATGGCATCAGCCTAGCTCACAGCAACCTCAAACTCCTGGGCTCAAGCGATCCTCCTGCCTCAGCCTCCCAAGTAGCTGGGACTACAGGCATGCGCAATTTTTGCTATATATATTTTTAGTTGTCCATATAATTTATTTCTAATTTTAGTAGAGACAGGGTCTTGCTCTTGCTCAGGCTGGTCTCGAACTCCTTGAGCTCAAAGAATCCACCCTCCTCGGCCTCCCAAAGTGCTAGGATTACAGGTGTGAGCCACCGCACCCGGCCTAACCTTTTATTTTTAATAACACAAAATTTCATAAGAATGATGTACAGTCAGTCCTCTGTATCTATGGGTTTCCTATCCACGGATTCAACCAACTATGATCAAAAATATTTTGGGGAACAAAAGGATTGTTGCATCTGTATTGAACACGTACAGACCCTTTTTTGTTGTCATTACTCCCTAAACAACACAGTGTAACAATGATTCCCACAGCATTTACACTGTATAAGGTAGTATAAGTAATCTAGAGATGATTTAAAGTGCACAGGAGGATGTGAGTGGGTTATATGCAAATAACACTACACTGTCTTGTATCAGGGACTTGAGAATCATGTATTTTTCTTCCTCAGTGATGTGCCTTTGTGTTGGATACATGGTTCCAGAAGGTTGTTTCCAGACTCTTTTGCAGCTGGGTGTGGCTGGACTAGGTCCTGGCCAAGGGGATGAAGCATTTTCTAGAAGCTCTCCCTAACAGACAGTGCACATGTTACCTTTGTTCCCTCTCTCTCCTCATCCCTTTCCTCCATCCTGCTGCCTGAAATGCAAATGCCACCATTTGGGACCATGAGGTCAGGGAGTGACCTCAGTGGAGTTGGAAGTCACCAGGTGCCAAGGCCCAGTACTGGCGAGTACCTGCTGAGTACCATGCCAGCCCTGGACCAAACACCCAGGCTTTTATGTAAGAAATAAACATGAACCTGTCTCGCTGAAGCCACTATTATTTGGGAGGTTTTGTCACTTGCAGTCAAATTTAATCCTAATACAATGAGTAACCCTGAATATAAGGTGATACCCATTTCCCAATAAGAACAGCAACAACAAAAAACCACAATAACTAGCTTTTTGACCAACTTGAGTAAACTTTTATCACTGGAGATAGTCAAATCCTTACTTTTAATTTACATATTATTTATATACTTATATATTTATTTATAAATAAAATATATAAAACTTATGTTTATATATTTATATATACATAGTTTAAATCATATTAAAACACATTCATTTAGAAATATTGATCCCATATTCATATTTCAAGAAAACTTTCACCCAAATTCCTCACATGCATGTTTACATAACTGTCCTCATCATTACTAGAGCTACTTTCAAGCTACCTATTTCGATTTGCAGAGAATCATCTAAGCTACTTGAAATTTGGTACTTTCTGAATCCAGTGAGAGTGTGAGGCTGTCACTGAAAATTTTATACCAAGTCACAGATATATATTTACATGACATTCTTCCTGTGGGTGTGTATCGTGACCTCTACACGCTAACCTCTTACTGTCCTGCTATACGGGCTTCCAAAGCCTCAATTCAACAAAAGTTACACTTGTAAGTATGAGATCAGACCCAATGGAATAAGTACTAAATTTGTTTTAAATTTCTTTTTCTAAACCAACTCTGTCAGGTGGCCTACATAAAACTCTAAAATTAAAATAGATTGAGTTATATCTTGTAAAATATTACTTTGTTATTCAAAATAAAGTTATTAAGAACATGCCCAGTTTAAAAAGATACTTGGTAAGACTTAGACATAAGGAGCTTCCTTTTTTCTAACAAAAAATTCTGGGGAGAAATTAGTCTCATATCCAGACTATTTGGGAAGGATAATTTTATATATTAAGTTTGCCCATCCTGGAATATGGTGTAGTTTCTCCATTATTTCAGGTCTTGTTTTATGAACCACAGTGAGATTTAATACTTTTCACTGTATGTACTATAATTTTCTAGTTAAAATTACTCTTCAATATTTTATGGCATTTGTGAATTTTTTCTCTTTCCAATGCAAACCAATTACTGCTAATATAGAAAAAAAGCTATTGTTCTTTTTATAGTTATCTTATATATGATCACAAATTCTCTTATTCTTAAGTCAAATTTGTTTTTTCTTCTTTAATATGTAAACAAAAAATGTTTTTGTCTTATTGCATCAATATGAAAACAATGTTAAATAACAGTGATCATACTTTAGGTTTTGTATTTTTGCCTAGGAAAAATTTTGTGAATTTATACTTTGAGAAGAAATTGCCCATTTTCTCTAGTTTTTCACATGTATTGCTATAGATTTAATTTTTCATTTCTTCTACACCTGTAACAATAAATAGATCTTTACCTGTTTTTAATATTTTTTCTTCTTTTTTTCCCTTTAATCAAGGATAATTTCCATTATTTGCCTTTTCAAATAACTAGTGTTTGGTCTTATTTATCTTTTTTTCCATTTTACATTATTTCATTCATTTCAGCATTAACCATTAATTTATTTCTCTTATTTTGTTCTTTTTTCTACTTTCATAAGTTGAATATTTCAATCACATATTTTCAGTCTTTCTTATACTAATAAAAGCATTTAAGATTATACATATTCCAAACTATAGCTTCAGTTCTTTCTACTGATTTTTCTACAAAACTCTCTTTATTTCTAGATGATTTATGGTTTCTGTTTTGACTTTCTTTTGGTGCAGGCATTATTTAAAAAGAGTCTCTTAATTCCAAAGCAGTTTTTTTTATAATCATCTTTTTTCATAACCACTAATTTCACTAGATTAAGATGACAGGTTATTACACATAAAATCATAATTTTTATATTTTTTACTTTTTGTTTTCTGTGAAAAGTATATGACTAACTTTTGTAGACACTTCCTAGATATAGAAAAGGAATGTATATTCCCTGTTCCATAAATTTGTTGAATATGTTGTTTGTAACCTCTATATTTTTTATTTTTTTAATTTGTTTATTTCAGAGGTTGAAAATTGGCTGCCTGAAAGCTACAGATATGTTTTGTTTGGCTGGCAAAGTGCTTTAAAATGTATGAATCCCAATGCCTTTAGGCAATACATGCACTATCCAGTTCATTGTGCACCTCCCACTCTCCCCCCGCTGTCTGCAACCCCATGATTCACATATTCACACTACCCACTGGACCCTGTGGGCATCCCAGTTGGCAATCTAGCTAACCTGACCTGTCAAAATAGAAAATACACATAATTAACATTTAGTATAATATGTCTTTTATTAAATTCTTCTTTTATTCCTGGTTTTGTTCTATGTATTTTGCTACTTAAAGCTTAAAGACAGTTACACTCGTGTGTGTGTGTGTGTGTGTGTGTGTGTGTGTTTTTATTTATGTATTTTTGAGACAGGGTCTCACTCTGTTGCCCCTCGCTGGAGTTCAGTGGTACGATTACAGCTCACTGCAGTCTTGAACTCCTGAGATCAAGCAATCCTCCTACCTCAGCCTCTCAAGTAGCTGGGACTATGGGTGTGAGCCACCATACCCTGCTAATTTTTCTTAATTTTTTAAGAGATAGGGTATTGCTATGTTGCCCAGGCTGGTCTCTAACTCCTAGCTTCAAGCAATCCTCCCACCTCAGCCTCCCAAAGTGCTGGGATTACAGGTGTGAGCCATTACATCCAGCCCTGTTTTTTATTTTTATCAGAATATGGTATCCCTCTTTGGCTTGCTTAATGCTTTTGTCCTTGCATGTTGCTTAGTCTGACTAGTGTTGATCTTTGCTGATCATTGCTTTTTAATAGGTGAATTTAGTTAAAGAGTATTTATTATGGGGCTGTTCATTTGGCTTTATTGTTCCCACTTGATTTTGTTTACTGTTTAGTAACTCTGTTTCTGTCTACCCTCCCCCTCCTTGCTTTTGCTGACTTGGTATTGCTTGTCTTTATTCCCAGCTGGCCTGCTTACCCTCACCATCATCCTAAATCCCTGATATTTGGAAATACTGTTTTACTACTCTGTTAGTTATTACTTGCCATTCCTAACAGTGTTAAGCAGGCCCTTAGCAAAATGAAATAACCATGCCCCCCCCCAATCCCTTACCAACAAAGATGAAAATTTTACAGTAATTTTACATCTGAATGCCTGAGTGCCCCAGCCCCAATGCCAGGTTTTGCTGAGATAGTCTAGAATTTTTAGTTCTGGGCTAGCACCTAGATTTTCCCTGACAGTATGGTCCTTCTTTTCAAGAATCCTTACTTTACACTTACATTATGAATTCTGAGCCACATTAGCATCTTCCATTTATGTGCACATTTTATGTGTACAATTTATGTATAAATGTTTCTTGCTCACCACTGTTTCTTGTATTCTTCTATCTCAGTATTTCTATTCTGATCCAATTACCAATATCTAATTGGATATCTGAATATTTGTTCAAATAGGATAGATGTCTAAAAATATCCTCCTTTCACCCTGATTCATTGAATGATATCTGGGCAGGAGTATCTGATATCTGATATTCTTTCTACCTAGCTTTTGAAACTTTCTTCCCTAAGCTTGGAGACTTTCCCATCTTATTAGTCTCAGCTGAAGCCAAGGTCTACCTCCCATTAAATAAGCTGAAAATGCCAGCTGTCTGCTTTCTCAGTGTCCCTTGCAGCTAAGGACCCTTGGTCCCTTGACCCTGCTATTATTTATACCTGTCCCAGACTCTGATGTGGGAACTAACACTGCAAAGCAAGGACTATGGTGGGAAATGCTCGCTGACAGCAATGGTGGTGGCAGTAGGATACAGGTCCTGGCAAGCGGCAGCCACACAGCTCGCTGCAGACTTCAGGGCCAGCAGTGTCAGGTGCAAGCTGCACCGTCTGTGCCCAGGGACCCAGCAGCAGCATACAGCCTGGGCCAATTCTGCATGAGATCTGAGGCACTGTCCCTGGCTGCAGAGCCTCCAAGCATACCCCTCTAGACATTCTAAAATGCCACAGCAACTCAACATCCTTAAAATTTTATTTTTCTTCCTAAGTTAACTAAAATCAGCTTCTGTGGTTTGCAAGTAAGAACCCAGGCTGATAGGACTGACTACAGAAGATTTATAAGACTTATATTACAGTTCTTTAGAGTCAATAGTCCCTACAGACTTTAGCTTCTAGTGCTGCAAAGTGGATGAGAATTCCAAGGCCAACCTAATTCTCCTCAAAACTGACCATCTTCCTGTCTAGAAGTTGGCAGGGTTCTATCTTTATTGATGTGGTCCAGCAATAAGTTATGTCTTCTTTTCGGAATTCTATAAGTCCATCTGATGTTTAAATTTGTTTCCAGCTCAAAAGGTTTTCTTTAATGTATTTACACTACGCCTTCTCCATCCGTTCCTTTTCCCCTTCTAAGAATCCTGCTGTTCAATTAGTAGGTCTCTTACATCATCAGTCCCTCAAGCATCTCACCTTGTCTACCTCACGGTATCGCTTTGTGTTTTACAGGATACTCCCTTCCAGAAAATTAATTCAGTTCTCAACAGGGACTGTAATCCTTTACACTTCATCTAGTAGAAGTTTTAAATCAGGAGTACTAACTCTTTGAGAGTTGTTACTTTTTCTGCCTCTCTGATTTAGTTATGCTTGTTCTGAATGTTTAATTTCTATCTCAAGTTATTAAATCCCTCTTAAAGTAGATCACACTATTTCTTTGCTAAATAAGGGTTTGATCCTCGGCACCTAAGCAAATCATCACACAGAGGAAGACCTGGAAGCTTCCATTCTAGAGCCCAGAAGTGAACAAACTGGCACCCTGGGACCTCTACCCTGACACGGGGACCATTTCTACCTGGTCGCTCCGGCTCTAAGAATGAACAGAGAAGCACTCCCACCCGGAGAAAATATTCAAAAACGTAAAGAGATCTATGTATCAGTATGATTTAAAATAGAGAAAAATACTGGCTATAGTAATGGATTAAATAAATTATGGTAATATATACAATGCAATATTATGGAGATATGAAGAATATTTGTGAATATTTCATTACTATGAAGAAATGTTATGATACATGGTGAAATATAAAATTCAAGATATTAATTTGAATATACAGTGTGGTTCCAACCGCGTAAAAGTACACACACACCCCTCTCAGTATTGAAACCACACAGAAATGAAAACAGTCATTATCTCCTGATACATTTCTTTAGTTTCTTCATTTTCTAGAATATGAGCATGTATTAGTTACATAATCAGACAAAAAAACTTATATTAAAAAAAACCACCAAAACAACTCCACTGGCACCCCTCTCTCCACAGGATAAATTCCAAATCCATTATCACGGCACACTCTAGTTTAACCTACAAATTTCTTCGCCTCCCACCCCTTCCCATTGTTCCCTATGTCCTGTCAACATCAAAGATCTAACTATTCCTCAAAATTGCTGGATTTTTTTTACAACTCCATCTAACCGGGTGCTGTTTCCTCTGCCTAAAATCCCTCCCACTCCCTTGCAAATGCCACTCTTTGGTGAAACCTTTCCCAATGTCCTCAGGAAGAAATAACTGCTTCCTTGCCCGAGTGCCACAGCTCTGCTTAGGGCAGCCCTGTGGAGGTCCCACCTGCATTGTGCTAAGTAAGGTTTACCACCCTCCTCCCTGCAGGGGGCGGGAGGGATTTGAGGCAGAGGAAACAGCACTTGTCAAGAGATGGAGTTGTAAAAAAAATCCAGCAATTTTGAGGAACAGTTAGATCTTTGCTGTTGTCCATGTCCTAATGCCTGGAACCTGTGAATACATGCCAGTGTGCTACAGTCCTTCGCAAAGTCTCTCATCCGTATTTTCAGTAAGATTTGAAAGGGAAACACCTTCATTAAAAGGGCAGATGTGACATCAGGAAAGACTGCTTCCCTTGTAAAATACTGATCACCAGCAATACTGAACACTGTAAGAAAATCCAGTTAATGAATGAGAGACCAACTAAGGAAATTCACTCAGAGTTGTGAATAAAACAGTAATGAGTGAATAAAATTTTTTAAAATTTAAGAGACATGGAGGAAGACTGGAAAGATGCAATATAACAGGAAAGCCAGAAGAAAGCACACACCGAAAGTAAAATAGTGGGGGACAACTAACCTGAGGGAAGGGAAAGTCTTAAAAGGGACAGCTGACCACCAGGCACTAAGTAACGAAATGGGGTCCACACCAGACATGCTGCCAAATGTCAGAATTCTCAGCACTGCGCTGCCTTGGAGCCAATGTTTCCTGCGTGGCGGAGGTGAGGGGTTCTGACGGGCCGCCTGGCAACAACTCGGTCCCCTCTGGGGGCCTGCCCTCCTCTCTGGGGGCGGCAGGCTGAAGGTGCTGGGCCCCCAGTGCAGTGGTCACTCCTAAACGGAGGAGCACTTCCCTGACACCCGGCCGGCGCTCTCCTGCCAAAGCCGGGCTGCAGCAGGCAGAGGCGGCGCCAGACCCCACAACCAGGGCAGCTGGAGGGGCGCGCCCACCACAGGCACAGAGGGGCTGGGCAGAGGGCCTGGCCCAAGAGGTCCCCGGAAACAGGCCCTGGCGAGGGCGGCAGCAAGGAGGGGAAGAGAGTGAGTCAGGCTGGCCATGTGCGGGCGGGACCTGTGGTCAGCCGGGGAGCCAACTCCCAGAGAGTGAACTTTTGAAGGAAGAAAATACTGGGTGAACGTTTGAAATTCATAAAGGAAATGAAGGGAAAGACTGCTGGAAAAGGCAAGGGTACAGACTGTCCCCTGAACCCCCCGTGGCCGCCAGGGGTGGGAAGTGGGGGCCTGACCGCCTGCCCCCGCCTGGGACACTAGGAAGGACCATTCCAGCTCAAGCGCCCCTGGGGACTCACAAGGCAGCTGTGGCGACTGTGTCCATTTCGGCTTCTCCCTGTGCCCCACCCGCCCCCCTCACCCCTCGGGGACTCGTTCCGGAGGCATCCCCCACCCCCACCCCAAAACCTGCGCACAAATCTGGGCCTCAAGGCCTATCTCTGGGGAAGCAACCAGGGCAATCAATTACCACTTCACTTTATATGTATAGTATCAATTTATATGTATGGTATATCAATTTAATTTCATTTTTAAAATTTTATTTTAAAGTCATCTTTATTTTAATTTAAATTAAATTCCAGTATTAGTCTTCTTCTTTTTTTTAATCAGGGGTCAAAAATTCAACTGTCTATAGAGAAGACAGGTAAATAAACATCTGTATGGGCAACGTAAGGAACAAAAGGCCTGGTAGGAAATGCCACAAGTGGAGAACTCAGGCCCAGCCAGACATTCTGATTCAACAAACTTTCAAACACTCCACAAGACAAGTGAACTTTTCCATTTGTGTTCTCTGGACTATACTTTCACAAAGATAGAATCGGCAGACATACAATTTTGCATTCAGCTTTGTTCATTTGCCTGTATATCAAATACTTCCCCAAGCTAGAATATACTCCTGACAATGACAGTTTAAAATGGCAGTCTGCACACTGTCCAATGAGTCAAGTCACCACAATTCTTTAACCACTCTTTTATGTTCAGATGGTGAAACTCTTGGGAGGCAATCTAGCAATGTTTGTGATAGTGTTAGACAGGGTGTTTATTGAATGCCACAGAATCATTTGTGAGCCTAGATTAGTTCCTCTAAATTTAGATTTCCAGCCCTGCTCCTGGTATATATACAACAAGCATGGCAGTTTTATAGATATAAGTGACCACAGCTCTCTCACAGATAATATGACCATCTCAATATTACACAAATATTTTAAAGTCTGGAGAGAAACTTCTTCGGGAATAATGGTCACAGCTGACCATTTCACCTAAACATGAAATAAAACAGAAACCTTAGGTCAGCTAACAGTCTGCATTCTTTTCATGCCAGGGCAAAGGCTAGACTTGTATTTTAGTTATTGTTTCCCTTTGTTTCCCAGAGTGGTTCATGCATCCTTATTTGGAAGTTTTCCTTTCTGGCCTGCAATTAGAAAAAAAAAAGCAGTACCCTGTTGAAATTCAAAATGCTTTACAGTCTGGACTCTCCAGAGCATACAACAGAATCATATACTTCTAAAAGTTGGAAGGGACTTCATAGGTGTAGCTCAAGGCCTCATTTGACCAACACAAAAACCCATCATGTTGTCAAGAGAGGAGAAGAAGTGAACCTAGAACATCCATCCCTGAATCCAGGGTTTTGTCTAATAGTCCAACCTATCACCTGGAGAAAATGGAGCATGTTTATTTAATGTAATCTGTTTATAATCAAGCTTCACCAGAAGTCTCTCCCAGTATTGGTCCTCTCCGAGCTAATCACATATACTGTCTCATTTTTAAAACACTCAAATCTGACTCTTACAGTTTTTGAGGTGTCAGGCAGATCAAAATTCCTCAAGGGCTGGTGTGCAGTCTCATGAGTAATCTTCCTACAGACCCCACCCCGCAGCGCCACACCACACTCCCATGTTTCTCCCTCCCTCTCTCCTGGTTCCAGCCCACCCTGTCTCCCCACAGCCCTCCTCAACCCTTCCAGCACCTGGCTGCCTTTCCCCTCTCACGTCCTCCCAGGCTGGCCCAGCATGGATCTTCACTTAGAATTAAACCTGAATTTGTCAACGTCCCACAGACTCTGACGCAGCCCAACCAAGCCCGGGGTGCCAGTCAGTAGCCACAGCAAACATGCCCCCTGGGGAAGGGGAGAGATGTACCTGGGGAGGTGACATTGAGTTGACACCTGAAAGGATAAGAAGTATAATGGGATGAAGGTACAATTTATCTTCCAAACCGGGACACTTCTGAGAGTAAACATAACAGGAGTAAACTGACCCACAACAGTTGTTAACCAGGACTGTCCTGAGCAAACTGGGCCTTACCGTTGACCTACGGAGGAGTCAGCTGCGAAGTGCTGTGAGAGCAGCATCCAGGCAGAGGGTGAGGAGGAGTGTGGAAGGTGCATGGGACGGAGAGCAGCCCACACAGCTGCAGTGGGTGCCAGGCAGAGGAACGGCACCTGCCCGCCCGCACGCTTGTGCAGCAGCACTTTATCTAACTCAGACTCAACTCCATGGCCGGTCAGCCACCTGCGTAACGCCATCAACCAGGGACAGGAGGAGATCACCAGAGAAGTTCAAAATGTGCCCTAAACTTCACACCGCCTATTACTAGGAGATGCACTTCTGATCCGTGTACAGTTCCGGCAGGCTCTCTGGCTTCCACCGACACAGGAACAGCTGAGCAGGAGCAGATGACATGTGAGCAAAGTCCAGAATGCTGATAAGCACATGGCCGTGGTGTGGGCTGACCACAGCCATCAAGACGCCCCCAGCCAGGGTCAAGGAGGGCACCAGAATTAACATTAATAGGGATGACCTGAGTAATGAGAAAACAGTAAACAGAAAAGAGATGCCTGTAATATTTAACCACTGTTTTGTATCCGAAATGGCTAGCATAAGGTTCTGGATACCAAAATTTACAGAAGAGGTCATTTTAATGTACAGCTTACATTGCTCCAATTACTGTTATCTCTTGATTTTCATTCTCTCTCCTTTCTTATTCTCTTATAATTACTGGTTCTCAATCCCTACCAAAGCATAAAGCACAAGGCAGAATGCACAATGAGGACGTCAGGGAAGCTGGAGGGAGGAACACATACATACTGACACATCCCTCCCTCCCCAACACACACACACTTTGTTAACCTACAAATAAGAGACTGTTTTACCACATTTTGGTCCAGTTTGAAAGCATATAATTCTATGTAACTTTGGCACACTGTAAAGTATTCAGAATGAAGGCAGAGCAAAAGAGACCAAAATGTAACTATAATTGGATAATTTTCATAATGGTTTTATGACCACTATGAATAGGCTCTCTGTTTATCTGTTTATAGATCAGAAGGTTAGGCTGCTGATAATTTAACCTTCCAAGATTTTTTTTTTTAATTTGGCTGCTGGTGCTAGAGAGAGAAGCAGGACCAATTAGACCAAGGCGATGAATTCTTTGGCAGTTAAAACAAAGGGGATTGTCGAGGGCTTTGGAGGTGGCTGGCACCAGTTCCTTACTGGATATAGTTTCAGGTCAAAATTTATGACTTTACTTTTCTACTTAACCATAATTAGGTTTAATTTGGAACAAGGAGTTGCGAATGAGAGGAGAATGAAGGAGAAAAGACTAATTTTTCTGAAGTAACAGAGCAAGGTTAAAAAAGAAAGTGAGTAGAGGAAGGAGGATTTTGGTAAAAGAATATTTACGAATTGATATGAGTTATGAAAGACCAAGGGAAACAGGGATCGTGGCACTGTTCAGTCCTTCTGACTGGGGCGAAGGAGACAGCGGGTGGGCAAGTTCCCTGTGACCCCCTGGGAGTTTGGCCCAGGACATCTGGGTTATCTTTGTAGTGGTGTGGAATGAGGAAAAACTCTATGCACAAGCTTTTCTGAAGTTCATACTACTAAAAGGTTTTTTTTTTTAATCCCAATTTTAAATACTTGGCCAACCATGTTATTAATAATTTGGAAATAGCAAATCTACTTTCTCCTGAGAATTCAAAAATTTTCTGGAAATACAAGGGAGAGCTGCCATGAATTCATTAAAACCCTGCTTTTTGCTACGACTCCACAGCATGTTAGGGGTGATGGATATGACAGACAAGTATCCTCAGATGGTCCTTACTTAGCTGGAGAAGCAACGAACTGCAATGCAACATCCACATGAAGGTGGGCCCCAGAGACGACCTTGACCAAACAGCGGGAAGGTGGTGGACAAACTGCGTAGAGGGGGCAACCAGGGAGAAGGAGCAGCAGAGGCTGGGGCCGGTGGGACGACGGCCCTGGGAGAAGAGTTTTGTCCTGTGATGGCAATGTCTTCATAAGGATACGCATATTTCTTACTTTTCCCTCAGGTTTTACACATTTTGCTCATACTATGAATGTGACCTTTTCATATACCATTTGTTTCTGATTTTTACTAACATAAAACTACTGTTACATATACGTCTACACACATACATGCACATATATGCATATTCATACATATATGAATATATATATTTACTTCCAAGCTGGTTACCTTACTAAGTTCTAATAGTTTTTCAGTTGATCTCTTTGGCTATCCTAACAAAAGAATTATAGTACCTACAAATCATGCTAATTTTCTCTCATTTTTAATAAACATTATTTTCAAAAAACCTTGCTGCTTTGGCTAGTATATCTGAAAACAGTGTCACACAGTTCTGGATGGGTACCACTGTTTTGTTCCTGACCTTCATAGGAATGTTTTTAGTTTCCTGTTAAGCTACTTTCAGACTATTTTATTTATTATCTTAAGAAAAGATCCTTTCATTCCAATAAGAATTAAATGTTTATGAGGTAGATGTTAAATTTTATTAAATGCATTATTGACATATGGTATAATAATTTTTTTCTCTTTAAATTTACTGATGTTTCAAATTCTACTTATATGATAATATTAATATTTTTGCATTCTCAGAATGAGTCAGTTTTTTACCAGTGGTGTAATATTTGTGAAAATATATGGTTGGATTAAATTTGGCTTATTCAGTTAAGGAGAGCACATCTACATCAGTAAGAATGTATGTGGCTTTCTTTGTTAATGCTATCTTTGAAAGGCTTTGGTGTGAAGAGTAGTACTACCAGTATTAGTACTTTTGTTAAAACAAATTGGAATGCTTTCCATCTTTTCTGTACTTTGGAATACTTTTCAAGTCTTTATTATTTGAGTATCATTTTCACAATTTTGGCTACATTAACATTCATCTATCTTATTATATATTTAATATTGTTCTGCATAAACTTAGTATTGATTCACTTCTTTAACCCAACTTGGTGCTAAGCAACAGAGATAGATTCAATATACTTGTTATAATTTTTCTAACACATTTAAAATTAATTATTAAAATAAGAAATAATCATCTATATGTATCTGTACTATATGTACCTGTACTCTCCGTTATATAACAATCTTTGGGAAACACACCACACACTTCAAATAGCAAAGAAATTATATTTTTCTCATATTTGTAAAACTTTATAAAACCATATGGATTCATGATTATTTTTGGAAATATTTTCTTAAGTCACTTTGCAACATCTTCCAGGATTATTTTTCTGTCCAAGTGCTTCATTTTTTAATGAATTGGATTTAGTAATCTTGCTTTCCTAGGAAATTTCAATTGTATCAAAATTTTTTATTTTTTATTCTATTGTTTTAAAAATCTCCAACATTCCTACTAGCATACATTCTTATATTGCTAATTTGGGGTACTTGTGTTCTCTTATTTCTTGATTAGTCTAACTATAACTTTATCTACTTTGTTATTTTAATAAAAAAATCTACTCTTGGATTTTTCAATGCTAGTGTTTTTTTGTTCTTGTTCATTCATATTTAGTCAACAAATATTTACTAAGTGCCATCCATCCAGTGTGATAGGTGCTGAGGAAACAAAAGAGTGAACAGACATAGTCATAACTTATTTCATTCATTTCTACTCTTTTTAAAAACTCCCTCCTGTTTTCCCAGATTTCTTTTATTGTTTATTTTCTAATGTTATTTGTGTAGAATTCCCTTATTTTCATCTTTATATTTTTATGTTAATAGTAAAAGCTTTCAGAGAAATAAATTTGATTATTTGTAACATTATTAGTATTTCAAAATTGTTTTTCTAAATTATCTATAATTGTAGTTTTCAGTTCCTACTGGAGTCAAAATTTCCAAATGAAGTTTTTAAAATTTCAACTTTTATTATTTACAGTTTTATTGCATTATGATCACAGAGTGACCAGTAAAATTTCCCCTAAAAGACTGTAATGAGGTTTTCTTTCTGGCCTTAGGACACATCAGTGTTTTAACCTTCCATGAACATTCTGGAAAAATGGTTTGTGTAAGACACATGGTTCAAGTCTCCCACTTGTGAGTTTTTCCATGTGTTTTTAATAGGTTTTGCTTTAGTTACTTCCAGTGTTTTGCTATTTAGTGACTGGATTTTGTACCTGCTACTTTTTCTTCTTGGATTGTACTTTTATCAATATAAAAGATCCTGTCCCATTTAAGGTACTTTGTGGTGTGTGTTTGTGTGGTTAACTGACACTATTGTCTCAGGAGAAAAACCCTGTAAGATAGACAAAGTCAAGATAGATATCCACAATTAAATCACAATTTGTTTTACTAACAAGAAAGAAATAGTCTAAAGAGACAGAAAGTATAAGAAAAGTAGATAGCATTCTATCAAGTCAAAGCTTTTTAGAGTTAGGTGGGAAAATATTTATGTAGTTTAAGTGCAAAATAAGTGCAAACTGTAATCAAGTGATACGGCCATTTGAATGGGGGTCTCAGGCTCCTATTAGGAACTGCAAGAATCAAATAAACTATAACTTGAATCTAAAGTACATGAGCATTATGACCGCCTCTTTCTTCAAGTTTTGAAGTTTATGCTACAAAAAGATTACAAAGATTTTGAACCAAGAATTCTATACCCAGGCAAAGTATCAATGAAGGGTGAGGATAAAATATAGATATCCTCCGATGAAGGTTGAGAAAATTTATCAAGCACAGATTACTCCTGAATATGCTCAAACCAAGTATGTTCAAGAATATGTTCCAACCAAAGTAAAAGGGGCTCAAGCTGCTATTTGAAGTCTGGGGAAAGAAACATATCCTTGTTCCTGCCAAAACCTCTGTTGGTTAAAAAACCTCAGCAAACTGAGAAGACAATCCTAAAAATTATATGGGAAGAAATCCCAATATTATTTGGAATAAAATATTTATGTAAACATCTTTTAATCCTAGAAAGATTCAGAATAAGTAGAGAAATACTTAAAAGACTCAAACAAGTTGTAATAATATTCCATATTAAGAAGAAATACCTGCATTTTAGAGTTATATTTTTAATGTTTAAGAGAATTGGACCTATTAAAGATTTACTGATCAACCTTGTGATTCCAATTTAAAATATGTATCTGAGTAATTAATCTGACTTTAATTTGAAAGTGTGCATCTATATGTCTACACACATATAAAGAAAGATGGTACGAGTGTCATGGAATATATAAGAGGACTTAATCACTAAGCTTATTAGAATAATTATTAAATTTATAAGACTTAAAAAACTGGACTTGTCAGTCAGACTTTAACAGGAACCTAAATATATTAAATTAATAATCACAATTTAAAATCTTTAAAATGTATGAACAAAATTTGTAAACAAATCAAAGACTCTCTTAAATAGTGCTTATTAAATTTTGCTGAATTTATAAATAGAGCAATAAGATGTGAATATTGCAAAAACTTGACAAATCCATGATATCTGAAACCAAAGACCACAGAAAGCATTAATTCATATGCTCAAACCCTCTAACCAACTCTACTCCCCTCCCGGCTAACTTAATCCCAAACTACAAACTGTCATGAATAAAACAGAATACAGGACAAAAAATATTTTGTAAATAGAAAATATGGCTGATGATTTTTTTTTTAAAAAGACAACAGGAAAACTAGAAGAAAAAGGTTACCATGGAGATGACAGAATATATAAAAATTTGGCAACATACAGGATCATAAGGAATAATCCAGTCAAAGCAAAGGGAATGCAAAAAAGAAAAAGGATCTAACGAGTAATGTGCCAACCTGCGAGTGACACAGGAGCAAACGCAAGCAGGGCAAACTGAAATGTTAAGTTGGAGGGTTAACAATAACATAGATAAAGTCTATCTGGCGCTTTCTGTGTGTGAGTCTAGCCTAACCATGTTTAACCCATGAATCACCACAACAATCCTCTGAGGTAGGTTATATTACTCTCTCTCCTTTTCTAGATGAAGCAGCTGAGGCTCAAAGAACTTAAATAACTTCCTCAAAGTCTCAGAGGTAGAAAGTGGCAAAACTGAGATTTGAACAGGCAGCCTGGCTCCAGAACCAACTCTTAACCACCATACTTCTTGTCTGTAAGAAAAAAATGAATTCCCTGTAACAATCTGTAAAATTAAGAAGCTGAATAACAGGATAAAAGCATATTAAAGTAATTTTTAAAGTAAATAATTATAATACCCATACCAACTCCTTTGCCCTCTCCTTACTCCTTCCATCTTTTTTAAAGTAAAATTGTCTGTCATAGATCACAAGTTGAACAATGTAAGATTAAGTTGTCTTCTCTATAAACCTAAACACACCACCTGGTTCTCCAGTAAATAATACTTATGGGATCCTAATATTTAAAATGCTGACCGTCTTTCAATTTTCAGAATCAACCTATTAAACAATACACAGAAGATTTAATAATACAAATTACAGAACAGAAGGTAAATGCTCTAGCCATGCAAAAATGTCAAGGGGTAGACTGAGAATGGGGGAGGGGGGCTTCTGAGACTAGGGTGGAAGAAATTTACGGGCATTATATCCTCATTTACATGGTACAAAGCCAAGGACAAGGTTTAACCTTGGTTAGTGAAGAAATATGGGTGGTAAATAATAAATAGACTTCCTTAGAATTTTGTAAGTTTTTTAAATGAAAATTTCATACAGCAAAGTTGAAAGAATTTTACAGTGAACATCTACATACTCCCCATCTGTATTCCACCATTAGCATCTTAATATTAACTACAGAGTTGTGAAATTTAAGTATGACTTGCAGAAATAGGGGATGAGAGGAATATATAGTAGTGAAAACGCACTTCATTCCTCAACTTCCATGGTGAGAGTTAGTAGAGAAACTTGAAAGCTAACAAATCAAGAAACAGTAAAGGAACAGCGTGTTATATAGAATTATAGAGATGACCACCATTTCTTTGAAATGCATCAAAAAATAAGATGGACTAATGTACTACATAAGTCTTTCAACTTTTCTGATTGAAATTTTTATAATAAAATAGTGACATGAATGTGGTTGGGAATGGTCATCACGTCTGGAAAGAGACCACCAGCGTTCACCAGCATCCACCCTGGCCTCTGCCTGGCATTCTGCAGCGATTTTCCAGTCTCTTAGCCTCTCACTGGGGCTGTGTGACTGAGTCTGCCCAGTGGAACGTGGGTGGAAATGCCATGCACCACATCCAGGCCTAGCCCCTAAATTTCCTGCAGGCTTCCCCCACCCCAAATCTCTCCTCTCCTAACTGTTGGCAGATCCAGAAGCCATAGGTCGAAGACGAGCATCCCCCTGCCGGAATCTCTAACAACTGCCCGTAACTCCCCGGATGGCCCCAAACTCACACTAGACACGACATGATGGAGAAAACAATTTATAGTCTCAAGTGGCTATTTTGGGATTTGTCTATAACCACAGTTAGCATTAATTAAATTAATACAAAGTGCATCCTGAGGGGCTCTGGGCAGAAGCTTTTACTTTTATTTCATATCATTTGTATTAATTTTTTAAACACATACATGCAAGTTTATGACAAACAGTAAGCAGGTATCAGCTAGTACTGGGACTGGGGAAAGTCTTTCTAAACTCACCTTGTAAGTCCTCTGTTAGCATATTGGGCACAGTTGTATGAATATAAAATGGCAAAATTGCAAAATAGCATCCCCTCCTTTGGGTTGATACAACCCCAGCTGGGCCCACTCACTTCTTTGAACAGTCCACAGACTATCCAAACACACCCAGCAGCCCTCTCTGACAACGCAAGCACTGACAACTGGTTGGAAATTGAAGGACTGTTAACTGGGACCTTCCAGGAAGTAAGAGATGTGATCATCAGCATGTTCTTCGGATTCTAGCTGTTCCCATGCATGCAAAGTTTCATGTCTTTTACTTGATCCATTTCTCTCATCCATTCTGCAACACCATGCTAAGTCAAAAAGACCCAACTCAGAGGATCACAGCTATCACAAAAGAGGACGCTTGCTGCCACCATGGTCAATTCCAGGGCTATAAAAGTGCAGCAGCTGAGAACATGCCTTCTGCTTCAGACACACCTCAGAGGGCATGAGGAGCTTCTATCTGGAAAAGATGGTGCAATCCTAGCCCTTTTAAACCTGCAGAGGGAGTCTGAGATGCAGATTTTACCTTATCTACCCTTTAAACAGACCCTCTCTGTCCAAGCAACTAAGGTCTTGTGACAGCCAGCCATGGAGGCGTGCCACTGGGATCTCTATTCAGGAAAGAACCTGCCATTCAGCTGTGAGGATTGCTGCCAGCTGACAGCCTCCAGCTATTGGTGCCACCAAGCTCCCAGTACTCGCCTTGGCCTTTGAGCTGAAGGCACATTCTTCCCAGACAGCCTCCAGCCAACGACTGACCACAGCAGGAGGACGGGTCTGGCCTTTCTGCCCAACCTGGGACTCCTCTAATGGGCAGTCTTCACTCTGGAGCTCCCCAATCAGCTGACCAAGATCTTATCAGATCTGCATCCTTATCTGAGGCTCTTCCTGCCCAAGCCGGCTCCCTCCTCATTCCCTTTTCTCTTTCTCTTTTAAGAGGCAGGGTCTCGCTCTGTCACCCAGGCTGGAGTGCAGCGGAATAATTATAGCTCACTGTAACCTCAAACTCCTGGGTTCAAGTGATCCTCTCACCCCACCTCCCCAGTAGCTGGGACTGCAGGTACACCCACCACACCCCGCTAATGTAAAAACTTTTTTTTGTAGAGATGGAATCTCAATATGTTGTCAGGCTGGTCTCGAACTCCTGGCCTCAAGCAATCCTCCACCTCAGCCTCCCAAAATGCTGGGATTGCAGGCATGAGCTACCATACCCAGCTCCCCTTCCCTTTCATAGGTGTTGGATCTGCATCCCAGTCAAAGCCTTTCTCCGCCCAATTCTGCTTCCCACCCCTTTTGTCTTTCTCAGGTGTTACTCTCTAACAGGACTCTTGCATCCCTAATTCTGCCTAAGTGTCTGCTCTCTGAGGACAAAACTGACACTTTTATAAAGAAACCACGTGGCACTCAGACTTGTGTGCTGCTCTCGCCTTGTCCAGCCTCCCTCCTGTCCCCTCTTACCTTCACCACTCCTCTTGGGTCCCCTTGCTCTGATGACCCACTAAGGCACTTGCTCAGATTCTAGTCTAATGCACCACAGCTGCCAGTGGGAGGCACCCCACCTCATCCCAGCCCCCACAGAAAAGCAGACTGAGGGCATGTGCATCTTTAACAAACTCTAATTTCTGGGATCTCATTGATGAATTCTATGTCATTTCTCTTATCCATTCTGCAACACCATGCTAAGTCACAAAGACCCAACTCAGAGGATCGCTGCTATCACAAAAGAGGACCCTTGCTGCCACCATGGTCCATTCCAGGACTATAAAAGTGCAGCAGCTGAGAACATGCCTTCTGCCTCAGACACTAAAGGACCAGTTAAAATTACACTCGTAATTTCAGCCAAGATTTCCTAATCAAGTATCTTTACTTGTAACAAAACAGAGTTCCCATTCTGAAATTATATGCACTCTTTGAAAAGTACAGTAAAATAAGTTACTGGCATAAACATAACCTTTTTGTGTCCTACCCATTACAGGGCTTTAAAAAATAAGGTCACTTAGAAATTGGAACACAAGCATAATCCAAATAACTCTTTTTTTTTTTTTTTTTTGAGACAGAGTCTCGCTCTGTTGCCCGGGCTAGAGTGAGTGCTGTAGCGTCAGCCTAGCTCACAGCAACCTCAAACTCCTGGGCTTAAGCGATCCTCCTGCCTCAGCCTCCCGAGTAGCTGGGACTACAGGCATGCGCCACAAGGCCCAGCTAATTTTTTCTATATATATTTTTAGTTGTCCATATAATTTCTTTCTATTTTTAGTAGAGACGGGGGTCTCGCTCTTGCTCAGGCTGGTCTCGAACTCCTGACCTCAAGCGATCCACCCACCTCGGCCTCCCAGAGTGCTAGGATTTCAGGCATGAGCCACCACGCCCAGCCTAAATAACTCTTAAAAGCTCTAACAAGAGTACATCCTTTCAGTTTTAACACAAAGCAAATAATATATACGACAGGGGTTTTCACAATAACTGGACAGGCATGTACTAACGAGAGGTGTTTTTAAAATGAAATGTTACATGTCCTTTACCTAACAGTTTAGCAACAAGGCTATTTATGACAAATATATTTATTTTGTGTGTGTGTATGTACATATATATATATATATATATATGTATGTATGTTATTCTTCCAAAAAAGTCTGGATAACTGCTGTGTAATTAAAGAGTCACCCATGTAATCTATGCAGTAACCCTCCCCCTAAAATTTTTCTTCATAGTATTCCTGTGTGGCTGTCAAAGTTTTTGATCCTGGCTGTTGTACCTGTCCACTGTACCACAAGTGCCAGGGAGGCACCCACCTCTGTTCAGCCCCAAGGACATGGCGGAGACAGACAGCTCAGGATGTGGAAGGTGAGGAAGAGCAGTGGACAGAGGCTAAGAAGACCAAGGCTTTAACTACAAGTGCTCCCAATTCAAGAAATAAGTCATTTGGACAAGTTGCTTCACCTCTCATAGTCTCAGTGTCCTCATTCAAATTAAAAATTTAAAATTATTCCTTTGAAAAATGTTTAGAGTTCTGACTCTGTCACAGAAACACATTCTTGCCACCTGCCACCCCAGGATTCCAACAGAGAGTCAACCATCTCTTCCCAATCAGCCAAGACGCAATTTTTGAGGCTAAATTAAACCCCATTTACTTCACGTGACAGTACAGAAATGCTCTGTTGTGTTTTTAAAGCAACCTGGTTATCAGCACCTAACTCTGTCCTGGAGTCCAGGATGACCCACCAGAAGATGACAACTAGAGCCCAGCTGACTCTCCACCAAGCTCACTTAATTACTGAGAAGATGATAATTTGATAAACTGGGAAAGTGTCTGATATCCCAGAATAAGTACAGATTATTTTAGGTAAGAAACAGTCACAATCAAGCCCTTTGGTCTGCGTATGAGTAACAAATCAGCTGACGGGTCACCACCTTCCACTGGGCTCCAGAAAGTGTGTGATATGCAAATGAGGCACTGCAAAATGGACAATGAACCAGAAAACCACTGCCAAGTCACACTTTTCATTGCAAATGCCCAGAAAGTCTGCAAGAACTGTCTACACCATATAAGAGATCCCGCCCAGGCGGCAGACAAGAGGGGTAAGTGGGATTTCACCGTGAAACCTGTACAGAAGACCCCTGCCCCGACCCCTCCCCACGGGCCGGGCCTGCGTGCTCCGGGCCACGGCGCCAGGCTCTTTCCTGCCCCGCTCGCTGCACCGGGCGACCCAGGTACGTGTTTATAGTGAGTGGCGTTTCCTGGTCGCGGAACGAGCACAGGTAATTTCACAACCCCATTAGCGCATTCCAAAGGCAAGAATCACATCCCAGGAACTTCACCCTTCCACTCGCCGCACTCGGCGCCGCGGGCAGCACGGCGGCCGCTGACCCGGGAGGCGGGTGGGGGAAGGGCGCTCGGCCAGGGAGGGGGCGCGGTGCGACCCCCGCTAACCGCACAGACCTGGTTCGGGATCCTCGGGCCGCCCCGAGTGGTTGCCCATGCTCGGCTGACTCGGGCAGCGGCCGGCTGGCTGGCCTCGGACAGGGTGTCCACCGCGCAGCAGCCCGTGGCGGCTCGGGCAGGCGAGGCAGCTGCGTCCGGCGGGTCCGCTGCAGTCAAAGAAAGGGCCCGGCGCCTTCCAGTTCCCGGCTGCGGCCGGAGCCGCTCCTCTCCCGCGCGCAGGGCCACGCCCACCTCATCTGCATACCGCCCGCCCACCTCGACTCCTCGCTGCCCGCCCGGCGCGACCCGCCTACCTCATCTGCATACTGCCTGCCCGGTGCGGCCCGCCCACCTCGACTCTAAGCTGCCCGTCCGACGCGGCCCGCCCACTTCATCTGCATACTGCCCACCCGGCGCGGCCAGCCCACCTCAACTCTGCTCTGCCCGCCTGGCGCGGCCCGCCCACCTCATCTGCATCCTGCCCGCCCACCTCATCTGCATATCGCTCTAGAGCACTCCAAGGACCCCGCCCAACCGGGCGAGGGACGCGCCGGCGGGCCGCAGAACCGCAGCCGGACAAGGTAGGCTGGGAAACCCACTGCGCTGAGGCTGAAGCCAGTGCCACCGGAAAGGCGAAATCCTGCGCGTGTGAAATTAGGTCTTCTATCAGGACAAGGAAAACCTAGGATTGGCTCACGACAGACGCTTAATAAGTATTTTGGGGGTGGATAAATGAGTGGACGAACAAACAACTCGAGGAGGAAGTGAATGCTATCGCTAATAAAAATGCATACCGATCATAAGTAGAAACTGTTCTGCTGCTGTCAGACGTGACTAATATGGAAATTATCCTGAACAACTTTGACCCTTCATCTTACAGTGAAAACACTTCGAACTAACTAAATCTTGCAGTGAAAATATTCAGGACTAATAAACTCATTAGTGGAATGACTGGATCTGTCTCCTGCATCAGTTGAACGCTATGGTCCAGTCTCAGTTCTCATCTTACCTACCAACATCTTAGGACACCATCGATCAATCCTAATGCCTCAAAACAGTGTATTCACTTGGCTTCCAGGATGCTACAGTCTCCTAGTTTTGTGCTCACCTCCCTGGCCGCCTCTTTTCAGTCCCGGTTGTTGGTTCCCCCTCATCTCTTTTCTATCTCCCTTCTTGTTCTTTTATCTACTACCTTGTGGTTTTTATGTATTTATTTAATTTTTTTTTTTTTTGAGACAGAGTACTGCTCTGTCGCCCGGGCTAGAGTGCAGTGGTGTCAGCCTAGCTCACGGCAACCTCAAACTCCTGGGCTCCAGCGATCCTCCTGCCTCAGCCTCCTGAGTAGCTGGGACTACAGGCATGCGCCACAAGGCCCGGCTAATTTTTTCTATATATTTTTAGTTGTCCAGTTAATTTGTTTCTATTTTTTCAGTAGAGACGGGGGTCTCGCTCTTGCTCAGGCTGGTCTCGAACTCCTGAGCTCAAACGATCCGCCCGCGTCGACCTCCCAGAGTGCTGGGATTACAGGCGTGAGCCACCGGGCTGGCCCAGATTTGCATTTTTTATAATGTCAGTAGAGGAGGAGCACTTTGAGCAGTAGCAAAACTGGAGGAAACCAGTGAGCTCTGCATTAATGCAGTCGCCCTTGTGTGAGAGGAAGGCCTGAATGAAGGAAGTGAAGCAAACCTGAGAGAGAGGCAAAGTCTGAAAAATGTTAAGGAGATGAAGGAGGCAGGACTTGACTGGATGTTTTAGGGGTGAGAGTTGAGAGAGCCACAGGAGTCCAGGTTGGGTTGGTATCTTACCCATCCAGTTTTCATAAAGAGACGTGTTAATTGCTTGACAATCTATAGAGTTAATAAACTGACCCATCAATTTCCAAAATTCTGTGGATAAGTATGTAACTGTTCTGTAAATTGAAGTTATGTCATTGTTACCATGTTCACAAGCTCAGGCTTTACCTATCATTCTGGAAATAGTTGGGGGAAGTCAACCATCTTTTCTGGGCTCATTCTTCACCTTTTTAAAAGAGGGGGGTTGTCCCAGCTACTCGGGAGGCTGAGGCAGGAGGATTGCTTGAGCCCAGGAGTTCGAGGTTGCTGTGAGCTAGACTGATGCCACAGCACTCTAGCCAGGGTGACAGAGCAGGACTCTGCCCCCCCCCAAATGCAAATCTGACCATATCACACCTTTGTTTAAAAGTTCCCTATGGCTCCCCTACACCTTGAAGATAAAGTCCTCATAAGCTTAATACGCTAAGGTCCTTCATAATCTTGTGCCATACTTCCACCCCTCTTTCTAGCCTCATCTTCAAAAGTACACCCTTCTACTTTATATTCCAGTACCATTAAGCCAGATGTAGTTCCCTGAACACACCCTGTTGTTTTGGTCTCTATGCTTTTATATCTGCTATATTGCCTCTGTTTCAAACACCCTTCCATAACTTGGCTGCCTGGCAAGTGTCTATTTGGTCTGAATTGAATTGTGTCCACCTCCCCCATTCATATGTGGAGGAACCCCTAACCCTCAATGTGATGGTATTTGGATTGGAGATAGGGCTTTTAGGAGGTAATTAAGGTTAAATGAGGTCATAAGGTCATGGGTCTAATAGGATTGGTGGCTTTATAAGAAGAGGAAGATCTCTGTCTCTCATCCCTTCCCCCTCCTCCATCTCTCTGTCTCGTGAGGACACAGCGAGAAGGTGGCCATGTGTAAGCCAGAAGAGAGCTCTCATCAGAACCCAATGAGCTGGCACCCTGAACTCAGACTTCTAGCCTCTAGAACTGTAAGAAGTACATTTCTGTTGTTTAGATCGCCCATTCTAAAACCAAAAACAAAAACAAAAATCACCTATTCTGTGGTATTCGGTTATGGCAGTCTGAGCAGAGGAATATGTCATCTTTTAAATTCTTGCACAGGCATCACCTCCGCTGGTGGCACCTCCGCTGCCCCTCCCAGGCAGAACTGAACGCTGTCTCCCGCATGGTACTCTTGTACCTTATAAATGCTTGTACTTTCCCACATAACTACACTATTTTAACCATTCTTTCTTATGAGACCATGAACTCTTTGAGTGGCAGTGATGCTGTCTTACTCATTTTTGCATCTCCAATACCTAACATATAATAATTCAGTTAATCTATTTATTCACAATACAACTAAAACATTAACTTTTCAAACAAACTAATAATTCTATAGTGATTACTTGATTCTCTGACAGATTAGTTGCTACCCAGAGAAGTTGTTATTAAGAAAGTTAATTGTTATATAAGAAGGTTAAATATTATAAAACATCATCTGCCCAAATTAATCTATAATTTCAACAAAATTCAAACCACTCATGAGCTTGATGTATTTAAGCCAAAATGCACCTGGAGGAATAAGGCACTGGAAAATTCAAGAAATTTTGGAAAAGGAAGAATAAAGAAGAGAGATCTACCCTTTAGAATTAAAAACATGCCATAAAATTACATTAAAAGTGTGGTTACAACAAAATGGAAATTCCTAAAAAACAGATTTAAAGAAATTTAATATAAAGTGGCACTTCAAATTAAATGAAACCCCTATCTCACTCTTTATGACAAAATGAATTCCAATTCAATATAGATTAAATTGTAAAATACAAAATACAAAAGTCCTAGAAGTAAACGTGGATGATTTTTATAATATTACAGGGGGAAAAAAGGCTATCTATATTGTCCAGCTTTTCATTTTGAACATTTTCAAATTCATAGAAAAGTGTGCAGATAACAATGAACACTGTTATAAATCCACCAGCTACATTACCAATTATAAATATTTCACCACACTTGCTTTTTGCCCCCACCCCCCTCCATTTTTCTTTTTGTGGAAGCAACATACATTTGAAAGTGTATTGCAAACATCACGACACCTCACCCCTCAATACTTCCAGCGTCATCCGCTAAGGCAGTCCCCAACCTTTTTGGCACCAGGGACCAAGTGGAGTGATGGGTGATGCGAGTGATGCGGAGCGGCGCTGTAAAGACAGATGAAGCTTCGTTTGTTCACTTGCCTGCTGCTCACCTCCTGCTGTGTGCCCCCCCACAAGTCTCGAAAAAGACAATTTTTCCATGGATGGGGGAGGGCAGCAGAGCTCTGCAGCCTGGTCCCTAACAGGCCACAGACTGGTACCGGTCTGTGGGGGTTGGGGACCACAGTCCTCAGGCACTTTCCTACCTTATCATATCTAAAAATATATATATAATTTTCAAATCATCATATAGTATATAGTCCATGCTCAAATTTTCCTGTCTTTAAAATATCTTCAATATGCCTTAAAAAAATAATAATACCGGGATCCAATCAATGTTAAATACATCTTGAAACAACTTTGATCAATGACAAATCCTTATAGTGGTTACCTGATAACACCATTTTAAAAGAAAGCAGAGAAATTTAACATACCGTAATTATTCCTGAGAGTATGACCTTACAATTTGAGTAGATATCACTATAAAGAGGTCTTAAAGATAACTTTAAGAAGCAGTACAGTGGCTAATCAGGTTGTGGCAATCACACATCTCGGGCAAATGAAAAACTAACTGCCTGAATGTTGTATGAACAGGATAAAATTTCTAGTGGAATCAGAATGTTTATCGCAAGCAACAGCAGAAAGTGGAGCCTATGTGCTCCAGAACCAGTGTTAATAGCCTCACAAACGGCTCTAATGATGATGGTGATGCTGGTGTCAAAGATGCTTGTGATGCTTGTTTAAAAGTAAAAAGCAACAATGTTGCTCAAAATGTTGCAAATAAAGTTCCTCAACTTAAGACGGGGTTATGTCCTGATAAATTCATCATAAATTTAAAATATCCTAAGTTGAAAACAGTCATTTTTGTAGACATGATGGGATGCAAAAACATAAAATCCAAGAAACACTGGCCACTCAGTACACTGTAGCATGCTGGGTGCTCGCCCTGGTGATTGCAGGGCTGACTGGGAGCTGAGGCTGGCTGTCTCTGCCCAGCGTTGCAAGAGTTTCGTGCCATATATTACTGGGCTGGGAAAAGATCAAAATTCAGAATTAAAGTGCTGATTCTACTGACTACATGTAGCTTTAGTACCACTGTAAAATCAAAAAAATTTTAAGTTGAACCATCACAACTCAGGGACTACCTGTAATTCTAAAATACTATATTTATATAGATATAATGTGTACTTTCAAATGTAAAGATGTAACTAAATTGATAAATTAGATGTCAGACGTTATAATTATCTATTTTCTAATTCATCTTTTTTTTTTTTTTAGAGACAGAGTCTCACTCTGTCACACACTGTCACCAAGGCTGGAGTGTAGTGGCATAATCATGGCTCGCTGTAGCCTCAAACTCCTGGGCTCAAGGATCCTCCCACCACGGCCTCAGAGTAACTGGGACTACAGGCATGCGCCACCATGCTTGGTTATTTTTTTTTATTTTTTTAAAGAGACCAGGTCTGACCCTGTTTGCCCAGGATGAACTCCTGGCCTCAAGCAATCCTCCTGCCTTGCCTCAGTCTCCCAGAGTGCTGGGATTACAGGTGTGAGCCTCTGTGCCTGGCCTCTAGATTCTAAATGTTTATTCAAGGAAGACAAAAAGGTTTTTAGCAATCTTCATTGAAAATAAAGATCCCCTTTTATACAGGCATATGCAATAAGATAATAGTACATGGTACCATTTTTATTTTAAAAATTCTATATTATGCTTCCCATATTAGTATATATAGAAATAAATGTAGATATATATAGAAAATTATTAGGAATAACTATACCTGAAAAATAGAATTATAGAGGATTTTTATTTTCTATACCAAGTATCTCTAATGCCTTAACAATAAATATATTTTACTTTTATGGCTAGAACACACTAAGAAGTGCAAATCCTTAAACCCGGCAATTCTTCTTTTTTCTATTTTTTATTTTTTAAATTTTCTTATACTTTTTTTAAAATGTCAGTGTTAAGGTCTGGCTTTGGTTTTTTTTGTTTTGTTTTGTTTTGTTTTTTGAGACAGAGTCTCACTCTGTTGCCCGGGCTAGAGTGCCGTGGCATCAGCCTAGCTCACAGCAACCTCAAACTCCTGGGCTCAAGAAATCCTACTGCCTCAGCCTCCCGAGTAGCTGGGACTACAGGCATGCACCACCATGCCTGGCTAACCAGCAATTCTTCTTATAGGAATTTATTCAAAAGAAATAGTTAGAAATATATATTTTCAAGCTAGAGCTTGCAAGATAATTCTTAAAATTTATTGAGAAATAATTACATGCCAGGCACTATTCTAAGTACTTTATTTGAATTTAACTTTTATACAAATTCGAGAAAACTATTTTTTAACCCAAATTAAAGAGTAGGAAATGATGAAGAGGGTAAGTAACTTGCCCAAGGTTATTCAGCTATCAATCGGCAGAGCCAGGATTTGAACCTGTGTCTGGGGTCCCCAACTCCATCCCAAGGTTTGGTGATTCGCTGGAAGGGCTCCAAAGACTCAGCATACAGTTGTATTGACAGCTGCGATATATCATAGCAGAAGGATACAAAGAAATGGAAAAGGCCGTGGGATGAAGTTCAGAAGAAACCAGGCACAAGCTTCCAAGAATATTCTCCTAGTGGAGTCATGCAGGGTGTGCTTAATTCTCCCAACTATGAGTTGCAACAACACACGTGAAATGCTGTCTACCAGGGAAACTCATTAGAGATTCAGCACCCAGAGTTTTTATTGGGGCTGGTCACGTAAGCCCCTTCAGCCTAGCACAGACCACATTCCAGACTCCCCGAAGGAAAGTAGGTATTCAGCATAAGCCACAGTGTTTGCGCAGTTTAGGCACAGTAAGCCACTCTTACCAATTAGGGTGGTAGGAACTCTCCCAAAATCCAAGTTCTGTGAGGCTAGCCAAGTGCCAACCTTGCACGCAGCCTTTCGAAGGACAGCCACCCCGGGCCTTCTATATTCACTGTCTTGTTCGAAGAACTCATGTCATTTAACTCCAGAGTTTGTTCTCAACTGTACATTGCTTCCCTTCTGTTTATAATAGCAAAAAACTGTAACAACCTTCAATGTTCAACACAAGGGCCCTAGTTAAATAAATTATAATACAGCTATAGGATGGCTTCCTCTGCAGTCTCTAAAACAGTGCATCAGACATATCGAGTTATAAAGCAGAACGGTACATATGTTAAGAAAACAATTCTTAAGTTTTGTACATAAACAAACAAAGACCGTATGGATACAGATACCCCCTGGATAAGCAGGAAAAGGTCTGGAAAATTATACCTCAAGGCATTGATTGAGAGTGGCTCCCTTTGAGTAGGTAGGGTTATGATGTCCTTTATATGTTCTTTTATTGCCCCAGATACTTTTTATTTTTCTCTATAGACACGGACTGCTTTTTGCTTTTGTAATAAAAAATTCTTATTTTAAAAATGTCACAAAAATTCTTAAAATAATTTAAGTATTTAAAATAAATGCTTAGGTAAAATTAAGTAGAATTGCTTGTATTACTAAAAATTCTTCAGTTTCTAGGAGGATTCCTAGAAATCTAGGAATAATAAACTCTAGTACATATATAATTATTCAATATATATTCATTTCTTCCCCATAATATTGTGTTTTTTTTTTTTTTTTTTTTTTTGAGACAGAGTCTTGTTCTGTTGCCCAGGCTAGAGTGAGTGCCGTGGCGTCAGCCTAGCTCACAGCAACCTCAAACTCCTGGGCTTAAGCGATCCTACTGCCTCAGCCTCCCAAGTAGCTGGGACTACAGGCATGTGCCATCATGCCCAGATAATTTTTTTTTCTATATATATTTTAGTTGGCCAGATAATTTCTTTCTATTTTTAGTAGAAACGAGGTCTCGTTCTTGCTCAGGCTGGTCTCGAACTCCTGACCTCGAGCGATCCACCCGCCTCGGCCTCCCAGAGTGCTAGGATTACAAGCATGAGCCAACCGCACCCAGCCTCATTTCTTCCCCATAATACTGTTAAGCTAAACTTAAGCTGAAGGTGGGACTAGAAGACAATTTACAATTTTTATTAAACACCAAAGTACCCACCATTTTTCAGTAACATGACATCAAACTTTAATTATAAACATTTACGTTGAAAAACTTCAACATATACAAAAGTAGAGACAAATAATGACCCTCTGCATGCCTATCAACTCAGCTTCAACAGTTATCAACTCATGGCCAATTTTTTCATCTACCATCATCTACTTCTTCCCCTATCCTCAATTATTTTGAAACAAATCCCAAACATCCTATTTCATGGCTAAATATTTCAGTATGCATTTCTAAATATAAAGACTCTTTTAAAAAAAACAAAACCACAATTCCATATTCCAACTAAAAAAAATTAACAATAATTTCTTATCAAATGGCCAATCAAGCCATTTGACACAAATTTTCTTGTGCCAAGATGTTTTTCAAATCATGATCCATATCACCATACATTGGAATGGTAAAAATCCAAAACATTGACAATGCCAAATGTTGACAAAGACATGGAGGAACAAGAACTCCCATTCACTGCTGGTGGTGATGCAGAATGGTACAGCCACGTTAGAAGATAATTTGACCATTTCTTACCAAACTAAACACATTTTTACCATATGATCCAGCAATTTCGCTCTTTGGTGTTTACCCGAATTAGCTGAAAACTTATATCCACACAAAAAAGTGCACACAAATGTTTATAGCAGTTTTATTCATAATTTCCAAAACTTGAATGCAACCAAAATGTCCTTCAATAGGTGAATGATAAACTGCGGTACATACATATGACAGAATATTATTCAGCACTAAAAAGAAATGAACTTTCAAGACATGAAAAGACATGGAGGAACCTTAAATGCATATTGCTAGGTGAAAGGAGTCAGTCTGAAAAGGCTATATACTATATCATTCCAGCTATATGACATTCTGGAAAAGATAAAACTATGGAGACAGTATCATCAGTGGTTGCCCGGTGTTTGGGAGTGATGGATGAACAGGTAGAGCACAGAAGATAAAGGCAGGGAAACTATTGTATGCTACTGAAGTAGTGCACACATGTCAAAACCCATAGACTGTACAACACCAAAGTGAACCCTAAGATGAAGTATGGACTTCAGTTAATAATAATGTATCTATATCAGCTCATCAGTTGTAAGAAATGTACCACACTAATGCAAGACGTTAATGGGGAAACTGGAAGTGGCAGTGAAGGGGTACATGGGAACTTTGTATACTTTCTGCTTATTTCTATATAAATCTAAAACTGCTCTAAAAGATAAAGTCTAGTAAATTCTTTAAAAATCATGATTTAAATAATAACCTCAAGCTTGAAGTAATACTGCAAAACAGGTGTGAGAATCTCTGTGGACCCTCTATCTATCAGCCATCCAGGGATCTGACCCTGACAGGTTAGCTATGCTTAGCTCAGGAGTGAGTCTTCATTGCACAGTCTGACTCAATCACAGGGACTCCATTTTCCCCACTAGTGGCCGGGTCAAGGATGCTATGTGATCCAGTTCTAGCCAGCAACACCTGAGGGGAGGTCTGCTGGTGGAGGGCTGGGGCAAGTTCTCTTGTTAAAGAGACACACTGGATGCTTTCTTATTCCATGGGATTTTGCCTTCTCTGCCTAAGGTCACCAGAGCTTCAGCAGTTACCTCTCCATGACAGTGACGAGGGGAAGGGGCCAGAGGGCCAAGCCAACATGCTCAGATAGACCAGAAAGATGGAGAGAACCTGGATCCTTGGTAGCATTGCTCAGTCCCCACATTGAACAAGCTCTGAGTCACCTACTTTTTGTTTGTTACACAACTTAGTACATCTCCTCAGTGTTGAAGTCCAGCTGAATCAGACACAATCTGACCAAGTAGTTATTCTTTCTCTCCTCTTACAAGTAAGGGACTGAGGTTCAGAGAGATTAAGCTATCTTGCCCAAGGTCATATGGATTAAAAGTAGGGAGTTGGAATTTTATGCAGGCCTCCAAAGCACTTGTTCTCTCAACACTATACCACTTTGTCTCCAGTGGAAGTTGGGCACAGAATCTTCAAAGAGAAGCCAATATTTCAGGATTCAGAGAAAACAAATAGCTTCTGGTAATAAGAAACCTTAAACTATAGAATATCTTTAAGGAGAAAATCTTGAAAATCCTTCTTGAATTAGACAGAACGTGTTTTTATCCTCAATGGGGCTTAACTTAAATACAAATAACATTGCTATAATCTAAATGAAAGATTATATCATTAGCACTATAAAACCATACACAAAAAATCCCCTGTACTTCTCTCAGCCACTGACTCATTAAGTGACCCACCCCCTGAGCCTATGAGAACTCTATTATCTATCTGCCCACTGCCTTTTCTCAAAGCTTGGCATAAATAATAATAAAAAAAAAATCATCAATCAGGGCCAGGCATGATGGCCTATGCCTGTAATCCTAGCAGTTTGGGAGGCCAAGGCAGGAGGATCAACTTGAGCCCAGGAGTTCAAGACCAGCCTAAGCAATATAGTGAGACCCTGTCTCTACAAAAAAAAAAAATAGAAAAGTTAGCTAGGCACAGTGGTGCAAGCTTGCAGTCCCAGCTACTAGGGAGACTGAGGCAGGAGGATTGCTTAAGCCCAGGAATTTGAGGTTGCAGTGAGCTATGATGATGCCACTGCACTCTAGCCCAGGCAACAGAGCAAAACCTTGTCTCAAAAAAAAAAAAAAAAAATCCAAAACCAAAAATCATCATTGAGCCAGGCACAGTGGTGTATGCCTGCAGTCCCAGCTACTTGGGAGGCTGAGGCAGGAGGATTGCCTGAGTGTAGCCTGGGCAACAAAGTGAGACACTGTCTCTTTAAAAAATCATTTGCCTTCAAGATTTTGAAGTTCACATTATATGTGAAGGAAAAGCCTAGGCTGAATACCTACCTATGTATTTTGTGCATCCTATGTTTCCCTAGACCATACAAGGTCAGGGGTACAAATGGGGTCATGTTAACAGTAGTAAATGGTATTTTTCTGGCTGTAGTCATTTGCTACTATAACTTGACCTTCATCCCCACTACAAAGCCCCCCAATTATTTCTAGGAGTTCCAAGAGTACGTCATCTTTCCTCAAAGCAAAAACTCTCAGTGAACTTACAGCTGTGCTCACTACGTTCTCTCTTCCACAGAATCCCCCTGGGAAGCTCAATTGCAGCAGCCTGGGCCCCCACCCTCCACTCCGCTGCGCCAGGAGGCTCCCCATCGCCTCTGCTCCCTGCTGTCCCCATGGTGGGCACTGAAGCCCCTGCACAGGCCCAGACCTGCCATTCACTTAGCGCTGCTCGTGCAAATAGCTCCTGTGCCTCATGTGGTCAGATCTTGTCCCTGCTGCGGGCCCCCTCTCAAGGACACTCGTGTCTGGCTTGGATTCCCACCGTACCCAATGCCTGCTTCCCCAACTTGGAACCTGTATCAATATTTGTCACGATATGGTGTCACTGCTGGGAGAGATATTTAGAAAAATAATCATCACAGTTTAACACTGGTTGCTTCTAAGAGGTGGTATTTTGGATAATGCTTTAAATTTCTTCTTTGTACTTTCTTTTCTATTATTCTCTTTTTTAAATTTTTTTAAATTGTGGTAAAATATACATACATGAAATTTACAATCTTAACCAATTTCAAATGTACAGTCCAGTGGCATTAAGTACATTCACACTGTTGTGCTACCACCACCACCCTCCACCCACAAAACTCATTTCATCTTGCAGAACTGAAACTCTGAACCCCTTGAACAATATCTCCGCGTCTCTCCCTCCCTGACACTCTACTTTCTGTCTCTGCAGGTTTGGTTACTCTAGGTACATCCTAGGAGCAGATCACACAGTGTTTGTCCTTTTGTGTCTGGCTTATTTCACTCAGCATAATGTCTTTGAGCTTCATCCACGTTGATGCATGTATCAGAATTTCCTTCTTTATAAGGCCGAGTAACATTCCATTGTAGATAAATACCATGTTTTGTTTATTCCTCTGCGGATGGATACTCGGAATGCTTCCACCTTTTATAATAGTCATTACAAACAATGCTGCTAAGAACATGGGTGTAGAAATATCTTTTTGAGTTTCTACTCTCAATTCTTTTGGGTATATACCCAGACATGGAACTGCTGGATCATATTACACTTTTCAAGTGCATTACTTTGTTTTATACTCCTTAAGCCATCAAGCGTGAATCATTTTAATAAAAATAATGTCATTTTCCTTATCAAAATATAAAAATTATTTATTACCTGAAATAACAATTAAGTGGCTTTATCTGCACTATGCTGAATACAACAGAAGACAAAATTTTCCATGCCTTAGAGGGGCTAAGATTCCTCTATTCAGTAAATAATGGCCAGCATCTGTTTTGTACATGACACTATTCAAGCTTTCCATATTCTAAAGGAGGAAAAAAAGCTCCACTTTCTTAATAAGCCAAAGGTCAGCAGCTTGCTGCACACACAACAAAGAAAACCAAGAGAAACTTGAGCATGGAGAGAAAGGGTAAAACGGGAGGTCATGAAGCTAAGCAATAGCAGTCAGTCTAGAAGACACCTGGATTCTGAAGAAGTGGCAGGAAAAGTCAAGGGAGGAGCTATGAGGATAAAAACAGGATTCGTGGTTGCCTGGAGCTGGTGGTAAAACAGATCGACTGGGAATGGGCACGGGGGTATTTCCAGGGTGACAGGAATGTTTTAAAGCTCATTTGTGCTGATGGTGGTAGCTCGGTCAATTTACTAAAATTCATTGCATGCACGTTTCAAATGGTGAATCTTATGGTATGTAAATTATTCTTCAACAAAGTTGCTTTTTAAAAAGCCAAGAGAGATAAGCGGATGAGCCTTCAAGACTCCATGTGTTAGTTCCAAACTAAAAAAGAGCCCTGTCCTCGCTCTGAAGCAATCAGCATGACTGAAGCCTGGGAGCCTGGCCAGCTAGACAAGACGGGCTTCGAAGGAGAGGAGCTCAGGGGAAAGGAGAGCGTCCCCACGCTCAGGAGGGGCCTGCTTACCACCAGCAGGGCCAGCGCGCTGGGTTCAGAGCAAGCCACTGAGAAGGCTGAGGCAGGAAGGAGAAGCAGTATAGGCAGGATATGGTGAGCGACTTCACAGAAACTCACATGCTGAGCTTCAGGAGATTGTCTAAAGGGAAAAAGCACACCCTGTTGTGAAGAGCTCAAGAAAGGCTCTTTGAAGGAGGTGCTGCTTATGAGCTGGTCCTTTCCCGCAAACGGCATTTCCGTCAGTGTCTACAGTGGTAGCAGAGGGCAGGGCCGGCGGGGAGGTGCTTGGCATGGACATGCGCATCCTGGACAAGCCAGGCCTCAGGATGAACAAAGGCTTGACTGTGAAAAGATCACAATCAAAGCACCAACAGGGGAAGGAGGTAAGGCTGTGGTGGATCACACTGAATCAGGGCAAGAGGTGGCCCTTGGTTCCTTACCTGGTGAGGAATGCCGGAAGGTTTCTGAGCTGAGAAGTGGTCTGATGAAAGCTGTGGTTTAGGAAGATGTGCGGTAATACACAAGGTTTCCTCTTATACACCCTTTACTTAACATTGCACAGATAACCAATTCACCAAAACAAACAATGAGCCCCACGTTTATAAGACACACTGACTTGGCAAGATGAATACTTTTGGCTGCTAGACTCCTCTCTAGGATGCCTGTGCACTTCGGCTCCCATCGTTTGGGTTGTCTGTACACTAAAATCATGTGTATTTGTTCCCAAATCTGTTTATGTGAGTTGTAATTGTGATTTTATTTACATAACTTATTACATAAACCAATGAAATATGAGTGCAAAAGAGAGCAACATCGTTTCTTTGAAAGCCACACTGAATGGTTTGAAAAGAGTCAATGAAGGTGAGTCACTAAAAGTGGCTAAAGCAACTATAAAAGAATAGGAGAATATTTGCAAACGTGAAAGGATTCTGCATATAAGCTTCTTCTTAAGTATCTATGTTCTTGCTCATGTTTAAAAAAACTAAAACGGGAAATTAAAAAGATGTATTACAAGTGTAGAAGGATGTTAAAAAATTCCAATCAAGGCCAGGAGCAATGGCTCATGCCTGTAATCCTAGCACTCTGGGAAGCTGAGGCGGGAGGATTGCTTGACCTCAGGAGTTCGAGACCAGCCTGAGAAAGAGTGAGACCCCATCTCTACCAAAAACAGAAAAACTTAGCTGGGTGTGGTGGTGTGCGCCTGTAGTCCCAGCTACTCGGGAGGCTGAGGCAGGAGGGTGTCTTGAGCCCAGAGTTTGAGGCTGCAGTGAGCTATGATCTAGCCAGAGCTACAGAGTGAGACCCTGTCTCAGAAAAAAAAAAAAAAAAAAAAAAAAAAGAAAGAAAGAAAAGAAAAAAAAAGAAAGAAAGCAAAGCTTCAAGGGTATTTGTAACTTTATAACCGCTTCATTCATAATTGCCAAAACTTGGAGGCAATCAAGATACCCTTCAGTGGGTAAAGGGATAAATAAACTGTGGTACATCCAGATTATGGAGTATTATTCAGCCCTAAAAAGAATTGAGCCAACAAGCCACAGAACGACATGGAGGAACCTTAAATGCATGTTACTAAGTGAAAGAAGCCAATCTGAAAAGGCCACATATGTGTGATTCTCACTATATGACATTCTGGAAAAGGCAAAACTATGGAGACAGTAAAAAGATCAGTGGTTGCCAGGGGTTATGGGGAATGAGGGATGAACAGGCAGAACACAGAGGATTTTTCATAGTAAAACTACTCCATATTATACTAAAATAATGGGTACATCTGTTAAAACCCTTAGCATGTGCAGCACCAGGAGTGAACCCTGATGTGAACTATGGACTCCTGGTGACGATGAGGTATCCTCAGTGCGGGTCTGTCAGTTGCAGCACACACACTGCTCTGCTGGGCGACACTGGTAGTGGGGGATGCTGTGCCTGTGTGGGACAGGAGGGACAAGGGACATCTGTACCATCCCCTCAATTTTGCTGTGAACCTAAAACTGCTCTAACAAAATAAAAACTGTAAAAAAAATATCTTTAAGCAAACAAAAAGCAAAGCATGAAGAGTCTGGGCAACATGTCCCATAGTCTAAGACAGGTGGATGTTTTTTATTTTGTTTGTTTTTGTTTTTGTTTTTGTTTTTGTTTTTACCATAATTCCTAAATAGGAGATTCTGCTAAGGAAAATGGTTTGAGGGAAAAATCACAGTTAATAAAAATATCTATATTTCAGGTTCTGGTCTTTGTTCCTCAATATATCATTTTATTTAACTGTCACAATTTTCTGTAATGGGTATGATTAAGTCCATCTTACAGATGAGGAAACTAGCTTCGAGAGGCTAGCAGCTTGTCCAAAGTCATACAGGGTGCTTCTATGAGGAGGTTAGAAAATTCCCAGAATTGTGATTCTGACTCCTAACAAGTAACCAATTCTGATTGAAGAAAGGGGGAGGTTCTTAAAGAAACCACTGTAACTGCACAAGCTGTTCCTGATGTGCTCAGGTAAACATGAGGGCATGTATGAAAACTGAAAAATGGGCACATAGTCTTGGATAAACAGGCTGTTGGCAGAAACCTGTAAGAAACTGGTCTGGAAAGCCAACCGTAAAAAGGAGCTGCGGTTGTTTACAAAGGTAAAGCCAAAAGCTACTGGGATGCTCTTTCAGCTGCGATTGTATTTCAGTCTTCTCTCAGGCACATGTGCCCCAAAATGGGGCATACATTTGCGAAGTGTAGATCAAACCTTAGTCAGAGGAAACTAAAGCCCAAGAAAACCATCTGATGAGTTTAAATTTCCTGGCCCAGGGAGATTACAACCCCCAAACCTGAGATAACTTGTGAATGAGGCCATGAATTGCTGTCGATGACCACTGAGAAATCATGAAACAAGTGCCAGGGAGATGGGCCCCAGAACGAGAAGGCTCTTTATGGAATGCTATGGAACAATCCCCAAAATACACAGTTAAGAGAAAAAGCACAAATGTAGAATGCTGTGTCCATTTATGCTACCATTTGTGTACAGAGAGGACAGCGGATATACGTTTGCTTCCCCGCACTCTGGATAGCTCCAGAGGGAGGCCAGGTTGCCACACGAGTGAACTTGGTGGCTGGGCAAAGGGGCAGGGGCAAGACTGTACATTTTGAACTATGTAAACTACATTACCTGCTTTAAAAATGATTAAAATTTAGAAACTATTTACCTGATCAAAGACTAGAGTTTAATATCACAGATTTTTAAAGGAATGATTTGCAAAGAGACATAGTGATCACCAGGGGCCAGGAGGGATTATATAGGAAAAATCACCGAGAGGAATCCCAGCTGTGCACTTGGACCCCTTCTGGCTGCCTGCAAAGCCCATAGACTTGGCTACTCCCAGTATGAGGAGTGGCAGTGGTGGTGGGTTAATTTGCGTAAGGTCTCAGGGCCAGGATGATGCTGAGAGAACGGAACAAAGCAAGGCCTACGCCCTCTCTCATACCCGACTCTTCTCACTGCCCCCCCAACCATTGTGCCTTTTGCTCCCCCAACATGGTTCCTAATGTGAGACCCTGCACGTACATGATCAATATACGTTGATTTCATTTATTATGAATCTCTTGGCTTAATGTTCCAAAACTAATATCCACAGCATAAAGCAACTACAACTGGGCTGCCTTTTGGGATTAATCAAATAAGGATAAATATCTCATCCAAACAGTGTTAAAATCTCAGCAAGACTCCACTGCCGGCGGGAGGAAGGGAAGGTGGCAACAGTACATACTTCTACTCTGACCGTCTGTACTGTAGTTTGCTTAGGAAAAGTACTTTCCACAGTATTAAACTAATTTTTGAAGTGGAAATCAATATGCAAAGACAATTCAACAGCAAACCCAGTAACATACACAAATTTTCAGGAAGAGAGAACACAACACTGAGAATCTACTGTTGTCAGCAGCCAGGAAAAGCAGCATAAGAGATCTGGTCATGTTTTCCACTGAGGGACTTGAACATTTCAGAAGGTCATGGCCAAGTTCAAGGGCTGGAACTTTAATATTCCATGAATTCAGTGGAAAGACCTCTAGTCTCCCTCCCATCCAACGTGATGATTATGCAGAACTTTCTTCTGGAATTGTAAAACTAGCTCTATGGTGGGACCCCACAGTTCTTTCCCTTTTCTCCTCTTCTGTAATGAACCCTGGGGTACTGGCATCCAGCTTAATTGACTCCCCCACCCCAAAAGAAAAGATCCCCTAAGCATGGAAGGTTTCACCAGAGAATTCTATCAAATGCTTAATGAAGAATTAACACAACTCTACATAATTTCTTCCAGAAGAAAGAAGAGTTAGGAATGCTTCCCAATTTACTTTATGAAGCAGTATTATCCTGATACCAAAACTAGACAAAGACAGTACAAAAAATGAAAACTAAAGACCCTCATGAATATAGATGAAAAAATCTTTAACAAAATATTAGCAAATAGAATTTAGTAATATATAAAAATAATTATATATCATGACCAAGTGGAATTTAGGGGTGCAAGAGAGGTTCAAGATCTGAAAAATCAATTAATGCAATCTACCATATGAACAGGTTAAGAAAATAAAAATCACATGATCACATTTATCAATGCAGAAAAAACATCTGACAAAATTCAACACCCATTCATGATAAAGACAGGAACAGAGGAAAATTTCTGAGAAAAATCTCAGAAAAACTGGAATATGGTAGAATTCCATTTATATAACATTCTTGAAATAACAAAATCACAGAAATGCAAAACAAATTATTGTGATTGCCAAGGGTTAAAAGAGGGTGGGGGAGGGAAGTACAAAGGGGTAAAAAGAGGAATCCTTGTAGTGATGGAAATTCTCCCTGAAAGGTCACTGTATCAATGTTAATATCCCTGTTGTGATATTATACCATCATTTTATAAGATGTTACCATTGGGGGAAACTGGGTAAAGGGTACAAGGGATCTATCTGTATTATTTCCTACAATTGCATATGAATCTATGATTATTACAAAATAAAAAAAGTATGAAATACATTTAATTTAAAAACATATATAATACATTTCAACCTTTATATTGACTTTAATTTACATTTTGAAGAAAATTTATTTAAAATTACACTTGAATACCACTACATTTATTTTACAAGTGAATAACAAATTGCAAAGTGATAGAAATAAGAAAATACTGGCCAAGTGTGGTGGCTCACACCTTGTAATCCTAGCACTTTGGGATACCAAGGTGGGAGGATGGCTTGGAGCCACGAATTTGAGACCAGCCTGGGCAACATAGCAAGACCCCATCTCTACAAGAAAAAATTTTAAATTAGCTGGGCGTGGTGGTGCACACCTGTAGTCCCACCTACTCGAGAAGCTGAGGCAGGTGGATTGCTTGAGCCCAGAAGTTTGAGGTTGCAGTGAGCTATGATTGTGCCACTGCACTCCAGCCCAGGTGACAGAGCGTGACTCTGTCTCAAAAAACAAAAAACAAAAAAATACTAAAGCAGAACTCAGAGGAAAAAACTGAGAAGAAAGAAGAAAAAAAAATTGCCACACAAAATTTACCCATTACTGATAAAAACAATGAAAGTGAGTGAGACAATTATTTTCATCAAATCTACAACCTCATGGGGTCATCTGAAATCCCTGAAACTTGATGTCTTTTACTAGAGTATTTAATTACTGATCAGAACATTTTGAAAACACAATGAGCCTCCATCTGTCTTCTCACCTGGGGCTGTGCAAATGGGAGGGGTGTGCCTGCCTCCTACTTCCCACTTTCCTCTCCTGCAATAAGGCAGCACTGATGAAGTTGAGAACACTATTTATGATTGCCTATGCCCAAACTGAACTCTGTTTTACACAGAAACACAAAACAGTCTCACACAGCATTATTATTATACACTGAATTTTCTACGAAGGCAATGAACATGTAAATCAAGGAAAGATAGTACTCTGCTTTATTCAAAAGCTTGCCCTGAGTTGTCAGCATTTCAGAAAGTCACTGGTGTCAACACTGCCACAGTGTTTGAATTCTCAACACGGAACCCAAGTCAGTCTCATCTGTAGGATTCGTGCTGACAGTGATCTCCACTGACATACAAGCATCTGCCTGTCTTCTAGTGGAATCAGGCTCCAACATCTACATACTGAAATGTTACTTAATCAGAAATTGTTTGCCTTTTATTTCTACTCCACGTCATGTATAGGGCATTATATTGATTGTTTTCAGTAACATATATGGATTGATGAATTTCATTTTAGGATATCAATGGGCACATTACAAAATATCATCATAAAAAAGGGGATGGGACCTCTAGGTTGAGCGCTCTGCCAGGAGCACCTGCAGGGAGCATTCCAGCTCTCCCTTCTCCTTGCCTGCACTCACCAAAGGCCACACGAAGGAAACTGCCATGGCTGGCTGACAACAACAACAAAAGGATGGCCAGCTAATAGCAAGGCAAGCACCAAAGCAATAACAAGAACAACAAAAACAAAATACACAGAAACAAAAGAAAAAAATGGCAAAATCGTACCTTGGGCTTTAGCGCCCTCCCCACCCTCACCCTGGCTAATGCAAAAAAAAAAAAAAGTTCTCCTTCCTTCAACTGAGAATACGAGATACGACTTATCCACACACTCTCCAACAGAATCCCTCTCAATTTTCAAGTCCGGACAAACACAAGCTTCCCTCTGTAAGGATGGACGAATGCAGAAAAGCTACTAGATCTATATGGGAAGTTTTGGATGTTCATAAAAGGGGAACCATCTGAGGACTGTAAGTGATAGGAAATTTTAGAGAATCTCTAATTTGCATTCTCATTGAAATCCAAGATGATTTTATAGCTATGAAAGAACAGGAAGTCATGAAGAAGAAATAATTTGAAATCAGAGAATTATAATAACAAAGATTAATAACATAATAGTGAAGTAAAGAAACACACAAAGCAAAGCATATTAGATGAAAAACTTTGAAAAAAATCAGAGGATGAATGAAATGATCAAAAGAATCAAAGAAAACATGTGACGTGAAAGATATACCCACAAAACCAAATATACACATATTTTAATTTCCCAAAGGAGACTCCTGGATAAAAAGAGAAGCAATAATCAAAGTAATAACAGAATGCCTAGAAGGCATTTAATAAAATCCATCACCCAATCCTAATAAAAACTCTAAGTGAAATACGAAGAGAGGATTTAGCATGCAAAACAGTATCCCTAGCCCAAATTTTGCATCATATTTAATGGCAAGGCACCAAAAGCACCCACAGTAAAGTGAGAGCCAGTCAAGGATGTTACTAGTATTTAGCACAGCCGGGGTCACACACAAAAAACAGCAGGAACCAGAAATAAAACGAAAAACTACTGGGATGGAGGAGACAAAAGGCATCATTACCTGCAGCTGATACAATTGTCCACTTGGAAAACATGTGAGAATCAACTGGAAACCATTAGTACTAAGAAGACAGGATGGTAAGGGAGTGAGCCATTACAAAATAAGTATTTAAAAATCATCTATTTAAAAAATACAATGAGTACTTGCTTCAGCAGCACTAATACTAAAATTGGAATGAAACGGAAGATTAGCCTGGCCCTTGAGTAAGGATGACAGTCAATGTCATGAAAAGTTCCAGATTTTTAAAAATAAGAAAAAAAATACAAGGAATAAAGAATCCCATTCACAATAGGAATAAAATTATAAAACAAAGGCATAAATACTCAAGAAAAAGAAATGAAGGGATGGAGGGAGGAAGGAAGGAAGGGAAAAGAAAAAAAAATAAGCAAACTTTAGGGGAAGACCAAAACAGAAGAGAGGACTGGACTGGGAGAACTGGAGGGACAGTCAAGTTTGTGGATGGGAAGACTTGGCAAAGATACCAGTATTCTTGGGGGAGACGCAAGGAAAGTTCTCACCTCTCCGCACCACTGGTGCCCAGGGAGGACCCAGGAAAGCTGCCATGCCCAAAACCATGCTCCACCTGTGCTTACACAGAAAGCCAGAGAAAACCCTCCACTCCGCTCTAAAGCCCAAACAGACTAAACCACACCCTCCTAAGAAATGCAGGGCCATGAACCCACCCTGTGTATCACTCAGCTAAAAATCCAGCACCATAACTAGTACGGAGTTCATAACATCCTCATGTCTGGGATTACCTGACACCACCACAAGTTAAAACCCATTCCTGGTCTATCCACGTATGGTGGGTAAACAAAGTGTGGTCTAGCCATACAATAGAATATTACTCAGTCTTAAAAAGGAAGGAAATTCTGACAAATGCTACAACATGGATGAATCTGGAGGATACCAGGCTAAGTGAAACAAGCCAGTCACAGAAGGACAAATATTGTATGATCTCACTTAAATGTAGTATCTAAAACAGTCAAACTCACAGAAACAGAAAGTAGAATGGTGGCTGCCAAGGGCAGGTGGGGAGGGAGACATGGGGAGTTGCTGTCCAATGAGTGCCAAGTTTCAGTTATGCAAGATGAATAGGTTCTAGAGATCTGCTATACAACATTGTCTCCAGTTAACAAAACTGAATTACGCACTTAAAAATTATGGCCAGGTGCGGTGGTTCAGGCCTGTAATCCTAGCACTCTGGGAGGCCGAGGTGGGAGGATCACTTGAGCTCTGGAGTTCGAGACCAGCCTGAGCAAGAGCCAGACACTGCCTTTACAAAAAAATAGAAAAATTAGGCAGGCGTGGTAGTGAGCTCTGGTAGTCCCAGCTACTTGGGAGGCTGAGGCAGGAGGATTGCTTGAGCCCAGGAGTTTGAGGTTGCTGTGAGCTAGGCTGACGCCACGGCACTCACTCTAGCCCGGCAACAGAGCGAGACTCTGTCTCAAAAAAAAAAAAATTTGTTCAGAGGGTAGATCTCATGTTAAGTGTTCTTACCACACTTTGAAAATGAACTAAGTATAGAATAGAAGAAAAATGAAAATACAGATTGTCCCTAACTTATCATGGTTCGACTTAACATGATTTTTCGACTTTAGGATAGTGTAAAAGTGATACGCATTTAGTAGAAACTGTCCTTTGCATTCTCATACAGCCATTCTGCTTTTCACTTTCAGTACAGTATTTAATAAATTACATGAGCTATTCAGCACTTTATTATAAAATAGGCTCTGTGTTGGATGATTTTGCCCAACTGTAGGCTAATGTAAGTGTTCTGAGCACATTTAAGGTAGTCCAGGCTAAGCTATGATGCTCAGTAGGTTAGGTGTACTGAACGAATTTTCGACTCAGTGATATTTTCAGCTTAAGATGGTTTTATGGGGAAGTAGCCCCATTGTAACTCAAGAAGCATCTGTACTGAATCTGAAATGTGATTTTCTTGCCACAAAATACAGCCATCAATAAATGGCCCCTCTAAAATTACGAAAACAACAACAAACACATACCTGGCCTTCTGTGATTTGGCAGGTTCTTGTCTCCAAACAGACCCCACCCTACATCTGCCTGCACCCCTTCCTCAATGCTCAGCACGTCTTCAGGGCCACGGGAAACTCACAGTGACATCAGCACTTCCCACAGACTGAGCTCATCTCTGAATGTCCCCTCACTTCTGTGCCTGGACAACCCCCACTACTGCCTTTTCAAGCCAGTGTGTCCCTCTCCTCACACTTCCTGAACCTGAAGGCACGAGGTGGCCCAGGTGGCCCTCCTAGCCCCCGTTGTCTCTCTCCCTCCCCGCTGCTAAACAGGGACGTTCATGTTGTAGGACCTGGCATCTTCTTCCCCTCCCAGCTGTCATCTACTGAGCCCCACCCCAATCTCTCAAGTCCCTGACATCCCTCGCTCACGGTGCTCCTCTTTCTGTGGCATCCAAGGGATGGACCCACCCTCTAGCCTCTCAGTTCCAAGACCTCCAACATCCTTTTCCTTCACTCTCACCCGAGTAAGCCATAGAAAACCATCCATGGTTTTCTCTCAGCCTCTGTTTCCTAATCTGCAAGTCCTGGTCCCAATATTTACTGAGCAAGGACTTGGACAGTCTGCTTAATCTCTTTATGCCTCAGTCATCTGATCTATAAAATGGGAATGATAATAATGCTATTTCATAGGGTTGTAGTAAAGACTAAAGGAGACAACACTTCTCTATTTCTTAGAACAGTGGTTAGCATACAGTGAGCAAAGAATGTTAGCCACTGGTCATGGTGATTCCACAACAGGTGACGATGATGGGAAGCCAAAGAGTCTTCCTACCTGCACAAACAGTGTAGCAGAACAAAGAATCCTGGAGGCAGGCCTTGGGTTTGAATTGGGGGACACTAGCTAACCCCACCCCAGCCTCTGTTTCTTCACATGTAAGATGGTGATAAGAACACCTACCTGCTGTGTTAGAAGGGTCAGCCCCGATAGGAGCCCAGGGTTACTCCCTTCGCAGGTCAGAGGTGACAGGCATCTCAGGGTGGAGCCTAAGGTACCAGCGGGGTATAATGCAGGCAAGTGGAGAACGCAATGCACGGGTCTGTGTATCAGAAAGGACACAGACACTTTCTTGGAAGTGAGCCTGTTTTGACACTGGAATCATGACTGCTTTGTGCTCATCGATGAGCCTCTGAGATGTCTGAGATTTGGTGAGCATTAAAGCAGAGCTTGGCCAAGGTAACACTGGCATTTAACATTTATTTCGATTTATTTAACTTTTAGAAAACATTGCTATCAGTTTAAAATAGTGACATTATTTTCAATCCCACGTGTGCTATATATAGAATCATCTAAATGAACACTTTTATGTATTGCCAGTTTTAAAAATGTTCCCCTGCGTGGCCAACTGCTATCTTCAGAACAGATGTGTGTCCACTCTTTAGACGTCATCTCACTCATGCCACTGCTAACACGAGCAGAAATCTCACCCTACACCTACTTTAAAATCCCGCAGGAGAAGCCAGCAACTCCACTCTGGGGATATACTTTCTCTTTCAAAAGAAGTGAAAGCACGGCCGGCGCGGTGGCTCACGCCTGTAATCCTAGCCCTCTGGGAGGCCGAGGCCGGAGAATTGCTCAAGGTCAGGAGTTCAAGGTCAAAAGAAGTGAAAGCAGTCTCAGGTAACTTGCACATCCATGTTCACAACGGTATTATTCACAATGGCCAAAGGTGGAAATAGCCCAAGTGTCCATCAACAGATGAATGGTAAAGAAAATGTGGTAAACATGTACAACAGAATATTATTTAGCCTTAAAAAGGAAGGCAATCCTGACACATGCTACCACATGGATGAACCTTGAAGATGGTTACGCTAAACGAAATAAGCCAGTGACAAAAGGACACTGTGTGATTCCACTCACACGAGGTTTCCAGAGCGTCAAATTTATGGAGACAGAGAGTAGATCGGTGGCTGCCAGGCTGGAGAGGGGAACCGGAGTTGCTGTTAAACGGATACAGAGTTTCAGTTTTGCAAGGTAAGAAGAGTCTTGGAGACGGACGGTGGTGATGGTTTTACAATATGAATGTACCTAACACCACTGAACTGCACACTTAAAAATGGTTAAGATATAAATTTTAGGTTTATTTGACCACGATTTAAAAAATAATCCATCAGGAGAGTTTAGAGGTAGTTGGCTCTACCCTTCAAACCATATCTAGATCCGACTACTGTTCCCCAGCACTGTGGCCACCAACCCAGCACAGGGGCTTCCTTCCCAGACCACAGCTCCACCTGCCCATTCTTGATAAGTGGCCCAGGCCCTCCTCTCAAGGTGAGGTCGGGTCACATCACTACCCTGCGCAGAACCTTGCAAACGCTCCCCAGTGGAGTCAGAGCAAAAGTCCAAAGTCCCGACAAGGACCCACGAGCTCCCCCTGGCCCCTTCCCACCACCGCCTGTCTCTCCGCTGCAGCCTGCTGCTGGCCTCCACACTGCCTCTCGGATGTGCGGGCACCTCTGCCTGGACCAGCCCTCCCAGGCGCCCACCAGGCTAACCTTCTCTCCTCCCCAACGAAGGTTGGCATCTTTGTCCCACTCACTGATGGATCCCTTTTGCCTAGAACAGTACCAGGCACATCGTGGCCACTGAAAAATATTTGATGAATTAATGAATGAATAAAAGGATTGTTTCTAAAGGCAGGCTCATCGGTGTTTTGACAAGGCTGCCACCTACTGGCTGATTCCTCAATGGCCTCCTGGGGCTGCCCCGACCTTCCACTTCTCTAAAATCTACACTTACTGGGTAAGATGAGATACACACAAAGAGTACCTCAGAAAAGGAAGAATAAAAGCTGGAATTCAGATATGTGAATAATATGCATGAAAGAAAACCAATTAGAAAAAGTGGACATTCAGTGTGAAAACCAGGGGCTGTGCACAGGAGATGCAAAGCCAAACCCAGACGCACTTGACCTTCCTGAAGCCGTTTCCTACCTTGATAAAATACCACACTCTTCTTCAGGCTATTGTGAGCATGAAGTGAAGTAACGGACCTGAGAGGCCAGTGCAATGGGGGGCAGGTGGCAGGGCCAAAATGTGACTTTTGCTGTGTTCTTGTTCTTGTTGAAGCAAACTTCGGCAGAGCCGGGGGAGGGATGGCCTGGGCCTAGACACCAGAAACTGGAAATAGTCTTAAAAAGAATGAAAAGGCTTTCAGAAAGTGCATGCTTCCCAATTCAAGCAGTTCCAATATCACCTGCGTCAGACGGTGAGTTAGCGCTGTACGCCAGGTGAGGCAGCAATGTAATTATTATTACAGAAAGATTGAACATTTTGTCTCGGTACTTCATTTGAGAGAGTCCCCCTGAGGACAGATCGGTTCCCAGGAAAGGGTACAATATGAGATGACTACAGATTTAAACCACGATACTGTGTTAAAATTTCATGACAAAATCCTTCTCAAAATTAATACAGTTGGAAGACAGACAGATAATAGCATGCTATGCATTACAGAAAATGTGTCCCCAAATCAGAATCCCCCAAACTGACCTGCATGCCATAAAATGAACTCTGCTCCGTAAAAGTCTATCCATGACCTATAATTACACCTTTCCTTTAAGAGGAAAAGAACCATACATTGCCAGCATTGACCTTATTTCCTTTAATTTTATTCTTTTCTTCACAGATGAACCTACAGAAAACTTCTTTAAGTCTAGTGAGCACCTAATGGAAGATGCCATTTCTAACACAGTAAATAATTTCCATCTTTGTCTCAACTGTACTGAGATTTTAAAACTTGTACTTATTACAACAGGTCAAGGATCCCTTTCCAAAATGCTTGGGGACCAGAAGTGTTTTGGATTTTGGATTTATTCGAATCTTGGAATATTTGCATTATACTTACTGGTTGAACATTCCTAATACAAACATCTGAAATCTAAAATGTTCCAATAAGCATTTCCTTTGAGCATCATGATAGTGCTCAAAAAATTTTGGATTTTGGAGCATTTTAGCTTTTGAATCTTTGGGTTTGGGATGCTCAATCTGTAGTACCAGCCCTTTCATCTTCCTGTTTTTCATGCTAGTAAAATAAAGACAAAATACAATCAAATATTCAAATGACTACCCAGACACTACTGTACCATTGCAGAGGTGGTCACACCTACAACAGGGAGAAGTGCTGCAGGCCACTGGTCTTAATGGGCAGTCCTAACAGACTGGAATTCACCCTGAATGAGGCAGCTCGAGGATATCATGACCATGTACAAAAGTGTCAGCTGTCCAAAAGCTGGCATAAAAATCTTGAGGACTACTGACACTTAAAAACAAAAGCTCTAGAGATAAAATGTAATTTTCAAATTCAACCCTATTAAGTCAAATAATTTAATTTCATTAAAATAATTGACAAAATAAATTTACATAACCAGGAGAATAATAATTGCATCTTACATTCCATCACAGTTTATGAAGTACTCACAGATCTTTGTCCTAACAACCTCACTGTGTAGTGAATATGTAGTTACTTCCTTCCTTTGACAAACGAGGAAGCTAAGGCCCCATGGGGTATGGGAACTCGCCCATTTTGGGAGCCAATATGAAACCAAGATCTGTCCCTAGAATCCTGAATAAAGGAGCCCTGCTGTGAGCAAACCAACCAATGGCTAAGAAACACAACCAAGGCAAGCAGGAGAGGAAAGATTTGGTGAAGGCAGAAAAAGGAAAAATGTTTAGGTTATAACTTGCATTTACACTGTTTTTAACTTTTTATAGCAATATATGTAGATGTTCAAATTTTTCAAACAGTACAGGAAAATCTAAAATGAAAAATCTTCCTGCACTACTTTCGATTCTGGTAACTCCTCAAACATAACCATTCTTACCCCCTTCCAGGGGAAGAAATTTATGATTTCAATAATTAAATTAACATATACTGGTTAAAATGAAATCATACTATATAGGCCATGTTATTTTTCTCACTTGGTACTGTACCTTGGACATCTCTTCCTGTCATTACATACACACCTAGTGTCCCTTTCCATGGCTGCACACTATTCTGCTGTACCAGAATCTCATCATTCAACCAGCCCTGCATATTGGCATCCTTTTTCAAGTATATTTGTAAAATGAAATGCTAAACAGTAGAAATACTTGGTCAAAAGTTATATATATTTAAGATTTAGATAGATGTTACCAAATTGTCCTTGTGCATCAATGACATGTGGTGTGCCAGCTCCTTACACCCTTAATAACACCAGAAATGATCAACCGTTTTCATTTTTGCTAATCTTACAGGGGAAATTGTATATCTAATTTTTGTTTTTATTTATATTTCTTGAACTATAAGTGAAGCTTAGCATTTTTCTACTATCTGTTCTTTTTTATGTGAGCTACGTATTTTTCTATTGTATTATTAATATTTTTTTTTCTTATTGAGTCATATAAACTCTTTGTAAATAAACCCTTTGTTACATGTATTACAAATAATCTCTTTTTGCAAAGCAGTTTTTTATGTTTATGTAATTACATTTTTAATCTTTTCCTTTATGGCTTCTGTGTTTGTTCCTACTTAGAAAGGCCCTTCCAAGGCCAAGACTGCAAATTAATTCTCTGATGTTTTCTCTTTGTACGTTAACAGTTTCATTTTTTAAATATTTAAATCTTTAGTTCGCTTGCAATTTATTTTTTTTTTTTTTTTTTTTTTTTTTTGAGACAGAGTCTCATTTTGTTGCCCAGGCTAGAGTGAGTGCCGTGGCGTCAGCCTAGCTCACAGCAACCTCACACTCCTGGGCTTAAGCGATCCTACTGCCTCAGCCTCCCGAGTAGCTGGGACTACAGGCATGTGCCACCATGCCCGGCTAATTTTTTTTTGCTATATATATTTTTAGTTGGCCAGATAATTTCTTTCTATTTTTAGTAGAGATGGGGTCTCACTCAGGCTGGTCTCGAACTCCTGACCTCGAGCGATCCACCCACCTCGGCCTCCCAGAGTGCTAGGATTACAGGCGTGAGCCACCGCGCCCGGCCTTGCAATTTATTTTGATGTGAGGAATGACATAGGGATCCAGCTTTATTTTTTCCTAAAGACTTAATCAGCCATTCATTGAGTGAATTGCCCACCTTGATTATAAAACGCCACCTTTACCCTGTACTAAGTCCTCCAGTATATTCTGGACTTTCTCCACGGTTCCACTGAGCTGCCTGTTTCTTCTCCAGTTCCAAGATGCTTAAGGTTAATCCCTTGATTACTGTTTTTAGAATTTTACTAGTTATTCTCGGATATTTATTCTGCTAGATCAGGGTTTCTCAACAACGGCACTGCTTACATTTTGGGCCAGATCATTTTGTGGGACTGTACTGTGGAGGTTCAGCAGCATCTCTGGCTTCTGCCCACTAGATGTCAGTAGCACCTGCCAGTCGTGACACCCAGGTATGTCTCAAACAGTGCCAACTGTTCCCAGGGTTGAGCAGAAGGGGCAAAACCACCGCCCATTGAGAACAACTGCTTTAGACAAACCACGACATAATTTTATCTGTGTTTCCACTCCCAAATGCCCACTGGTATTGTAATTAAGATGAAAATGAATTCACAGTATAATTTTGACATCCTTATTATATTTAATGTATTACACTATTAAATTTAATCTTTATTATATTTCGTCTCTCTATCCAAGAACCATGTATATCCTTCCACTCATTTGTGTCTTCTTTGAAGGTCAAGTTTTATGTCAAAGAAGGACATTAGACTTGACCTTCAAAAGGGATTTAAGATTTTTAATGCATGTTCTTATACTATTAGTTTATTCCTAGATATTTTACCTTTTTCATTCCTTTATAAATGGGATCATTTCTTATGTTATTATCTTTTCTAACTTATCACTGTAAGAAAGCTATTGATATTTTATATTCTACAACTAGCCACATACAGAACTCTTATTGTCTCTAATAGATTTTTCAGGAAATTTTATATTTTTCCTAATGATACAATTTTGGGGAAATTCTAAGCATACAATGTCATCTGCATACAATAACCATTTTGTTTCCTCATTTCCAATATGCACACACATCTATATCTCTTTCATCTCACTGCTTTGGTTAATATTTGCAGAAAATTTTAGATGACAGTGGTGACAGTAGACAACCTTGCATTATTCTTGACATTGATCAGAATGCTTCAAGGATTTCACCATTAAGCATAATGCTGGCTTTGGTTTGAGAAACACACATTTTATATCATCAAAGAGGTCTCCATACATTTATAGTCTACCATGAGCTTGTTATTAAGTCAGAAACAGTGTTAATTATGCCAACTGCATCTTCTACAGGGATGACCATATAGTTTTTTTCCTTTGGCCTCTTAATATTGTAAGATAGATTATATTCTAAAATTTCCTAATATTCATCCATTCTTAGTGGCATAAATCTAGTTGGTTGTGACATACACTATTGTTCTTTGCATTTCTTGTTGAATTCTATGTGCTAATATCTTGATCTCACATTTTTACATCAATATTTGAGAGTGGGATCAGTCTGTCATTTTTTTAGTGGGGCTTTAATAACTTTTGGAGTCAGTGCTAGGCTGGCTTGATAAAAATACTTTAATTTTTGTATTTTTAAAACCAACTCAGGAGGCTGAGGTTGAAGGATCACTTGAGCCCAGGAGTCCAGTCCAGCCTGGACAACATAGTGAGACTCTGTCTCTTAAAACAAAACAAAACAAAAAAACAACCACAAAACCATCACCCAAATGTGTGTGTGTGTGTGTGTGTGTGTGTGTGTGTGTGTGTGTGTAGTATGAAATCGGTCTTTTAAATAGTAAAACCGTTATATGGAAACACCAGGCCATCCCCCTTACATCCAGAAAATAAAAAGCCATATATAATCTGCACAGATTCAACTTCTTGAAAACTGAATAAATTAAAGTATACCTTTGAAAAGCTAGTCTGGAATGTGATGTTTTATGAAGAGTGCAAAAATCATAACTATGCTACCCTTTAACACTTACTATAAATTAATAACAGTGTATTTCAGTTATTTTCCCATCTTAGACAATTTAGCAACACATTGAGGGCTGCATTATAAGAGTTAGACCATGGAGACTGGGCACAGTGGCTCACGCCTATAATCCTACCACTCTGGGAGGCCGAGGAGGGAGGATCACTTTAAGTCAGGAGTTTGAGACCAGCCTGAGCAAGAGCAAGACCCCATCTCTACTAAAAATAGAAAAGATTATCCAGGTGTGGTGGTGCATGCCTGTAGTCCCAGCTACTCGGGAGGCTGAGGCAGGAGGATTGCTTGAGCCCAGGAGTCTGAGGTTGCCGTGAGCTTGGCTGATTGGCACAGCACTCTAGCCCGGGCAACAGAGCAAGACTCTGTCTCAAAAAAAAAAAAAAAGAGAGAGAGAGACTATGGAAAGCTTAAAAGTCTTATCTATACACTCAAAGAGAAAATTAAATAAATTCTTTGTTATTTTGTTTCCCATGCTCTGAACTCAAATATGATTCAAAAACCCTTTTCTGATTCTCAAAAAACTAGTAACACTGAGAAAGTTCACAGGTTCCTGCTGCCACTCCCATCTAAGCAAGCCTGAGCAGCCCTTACGCCATTGCTGAGGTACGTGAGAATCTTCCTGGTTTTCCACAGGATTCATGACAAATATTGGACACCCACCTCTGAAATGGATCTACAAGGTTCATTCATTCATCTAATACATTTTGCACCAAGATGACCTTGCACCTTGCCTGGATCTCAAAAGGATTTCACACATGTGTAATGACAAATGGACCACTGGAGGGACAGAGGAACCCTTTTTGTTTCTCATTTTTCTTCCCACTAGATGTAAACTCCCTGTGGGCAGGGACATTGTCTGCCTAAAACAGTTCCTGGCACAAGTTAAGTACTCAATAAATATCTGATGAAGGAAGGAATGAGTGAATCACTGAAGTGCTTTCGTATGGCCAAGACAAATGGCTGCCCAGGTCCCTCCTACCTGTGCCACTCCTCAGGCGGTTCTCCGTGAGCTCAGAGATGGCTCCTGCTGTCACAGTCTTTTTCAGTCGAACCACCCCAGACACAGCGGCACTTCCGGGTTTGTTGAGCATGTCCTCACTGCTGGCTCTCTTGAGCTACAAGAGAGGTCAGAGGGAAGGATGAGAGCTATGGTTTCAGTAAAGAATGCTACCAACCATAAAAGCATCCAAACAGGACCATGTGCCTGGTGGTCCAGATACAATAATGGCGATTTGAGTAGCATGACAGGGTGAAGTGAAAAAATGCAAAGGTGGATAAATTTGTTTCTGTCATTTGCAGGTTAGAGTATGATCTCCCATTACTATTTCCAGGAACAGTATAAGGTTATGGGTGAAGAGTACCCATCATGTCACACTTCAAGTACTGGTAAAAAAAAAAAAAAAAAAAAAATCTGCTTTCCTTGTGGGGGAAGAAAAAAAAGAATGGTGGCTGGTGAAAAATGAACTGGGAGATGCGCAGAAGGCAGGGTAGGGCAATACAAAAGAAATTCAAGGACAACAAAAAAAGGCTTAATGACATATGTCAGGAGGAAACAGAGGAAGAGAAACAATCTTAGTATCTGCCACATGCTCACCACCGAGCAATCTGTAGATTATGTCATCTGGAAAATGTGTTCAAAGGCAAGAAAGTAACTTTCTTGGAGGCCGGGCGAACACTGCTAATGGATGACAGGAAGAAATCAAGACCCTCCTCTCTTGTTTTGTTCTCTTCCCTGTTATGACAAGGGTCGAACCAACATGTGTTGAAAGGTACTGAAATCTAAGAAGGGAGACTCCTAAATGAGCTACTTCAGGCCCAGATAAATTAAAGTCAAGATTAATGAGGAAAACCACAAATAAATTCGCTCAACCACTGCTGTCTTCTTTAAAGAATAGTACTACAGAAGAATGGTAGCAGAAGACTAGTGGCAGGCTGATGCCCAGAGCCACCTCTAACATAGCTGAGATTTGGAACAAACAATATGGAAAAGACAGGTCCATGGAGGTGTGGACCACAATGGCAGAGGGCAAAAGGCCCTGCTCCATTGTGCTCCACTGGCTTTGGGGTCAATTACTGAGGGTTAGAAGTTTAAATATTTGCACAATTTTTTAAACAGTTTCCACTTTTACATCATTTAAATTTCAGGTTATAACCTCCTGCACCAAAGGCCTGAAAGTAAAAAGATACTAAGTATTGGTTCCAAGGCTGTGGAGCAACTGGAATGCTCATGCCCTGCTGGCAGGAGTACAAACTGGTACAGCTGCTTTGGAAACTGGCAGTATCTGCTAAAGCTAAATATTTGCACCCTAAATATTCCCACTCCCAGATCCACACCTAAGAGTAGTAAGTATATAGTTTCATCAAAAGAATAGCATCTTTATTTGTAACAGCCCAAAACTTTAACAACCCAGATGTCCTTCAACAGAAAGGATAAACTAAACAGTGGTATAGTATACAATGGAAACTAGACAGCAATTAGGAAAAAAAAAAAGAATTACTGATAACCTAATAAGTGGATGGCTCTCACAGGCATTATGCTAAGTGAAAGAAACCAAACGCTAAAGAGTATATACCGCCTGACTCCATTTACATGAAGTTTAAGAATCGCAAAACCAAAAGAAGTCAGAATATTGGTTACCTCTGGGGGAGTTCTGACTGGGAAGGAGCACTCTGGGTGCCACAATGTTCTACCTCTTGACCACATGGTGGTTACTCAGGTGTAGACATACGTACAGATCCACTGAGCTGTATAGCTAAGGTTAGGTTTAGTGTGTTTAATACACTTTATTGTACGTATGTTGTGCTTCACTAAAATAGGAAAAGAAAATGGGGGTAGGAGGAGGTTGCGATTGGAGAAAAGCCCTAGTTCCACCCCTGCAAATACTAGCTTACTATTTTTTTTCATTTCTTGGTTATTTTAAAATCTTTTTATTGTGGCAAAATAGGCATAACATAAAATTTACCATTTAAACCATTTTAAGTGTACAATTCGGTGGCATTAAATATATTCTTCATGTTGTGCAACCATCACTATCATCCATAAATTTTTCATCACCCCAAACTGAAACTTTGCTCATTAAACAGTAACTCCTTCTGGCCTTTTAAAAAGAAGGAGGACAGTAGAAGTCTTAATATTAGCCATGTAATTCTGGTCAAGATTTTAAAACAAATTATTTTATTTTAAAAACGAATAATATTAAAAGGATGATTTGTATGTACTTCCAGGTACTAGATGTCAAAGTGACACATTTGCTGGACAGCTGTACAGTCCCCTAGTTTAGCAACTAGATCAAACATGATGCTTGGGTTGATGCAGAAGTTACACTATTGACCTTTTTGTAGGGACTATGTAATGGTCTTTTTTTTTTTTTTTTTGAGACAGAGTCTCACTTTGTTGCCCGGGCTAGAGTGCCGAGGCATCAGCCTAGCTCACAGCAACCTCAAACTCCTGGGCTGAAGCGATCCTACTGCCTCAGCCTCCCGAGTAGCTGGGACTATAGGCATGCGTCACCATGCCCGGCTAATTTTTTCTATATATATTTTTTTAGTTGTCCAGATAATTTCTTTCTATTTTTAGTAGAGACGGGGTCTCGCTCAGGCTGGTCTCGAACTCTGGACCTCGAGCGATCCACCCGCCTCGGCCTCCCAGAGAGCTAGGATTACAGGCGTGAGCCACCGCGCCTGGCCAAGGGACTATGTAATGGTCTTTCCACCTCCCATCTCAGAGTAAAAAGGATTCCTTCACTGGGGCTCTCCAACCTGCCAAACCACCCATCAGATCACCAGTATAAAAAGTGTTTAATATTAATATTAAATAACCACAGTCCATAATGCCATCAGCTTTTTCTCAACAGAGAGAAACTATTACTCACTCTGCCAAGAAGCACACCCAGGTGCCTCTCTGATCCCCAAAGGAAAATCAATTCTGATTTCAGCCTTTGAAAACTCCCTAGATGACATCTCAAATGAAAAAGGAAAATCACTGCAGTTAAGGGAATTTTTAATGCAATAATTCAAGTGATATGCACTTGGTTCTGCTTTTCCTCTGTTTCTCTCATATTGCTAAAGTCAGCAAGTCTGACTCCGAAGCTCAAAATTATCAAACTCTGTAGCAAAAGGCCCAGAGAACAAGGGCTGGGTCTCCAGGCCAGAACAGGGAAGCCAACAAACGAAAGCACTGCCCCTGGGGCCGGGAGCGAAAGTGCCTTGGAGACCCCACCACAGCCTCCACTCCCAGCCACCACCCCAGAGCGGCCCGTCTAGGGGAGAACGCATCCTGCCCACCCCCCATAAGAGGCTGGTTCCTGGAGACGTGACATCTTGGTGAGATGACAGGTGGAGACAACTGCGACGGCAGTAGGCAAGCAGTGGAACATTTACCTTTGGGGCACTGCAAGAGGGCCTGGCACCGCCACAGAGACAGTGCCAGTGATGACAAGAATAGCAACAGGGATGACAGTAGCAGTGACAGAGAGGAACACCAGAGCGCTGGAGCATCTCGGGTGGGGAGTGAGCAGTTACTAAGTGCTGTACCTCAGAGTTTGTCTTTATTTGTGGGGGTGGGAAGGGAGTAGGGGATGACAAAGAGGACTTGAGGTACGGGATCTCCACGGGCAAGCCCCCCGGCAGTCCCACAGGAGGGAGGGGCCTGTTCCAAGGAGAGCCGACGGCTGTCAGCTCCACCTCTTCCTACCTATGTGACCCGGGGGACGGTGCTGCAGTTCCTCAATTCTAAAATGGGAAAATACACATATCTCTAGGGTGGTGCCCTTAATTAAGAATTTAAAGCACTTAATTAAGAACATAATAAATGTCAGCAGCTCTTATTGTCACCATTATCATCACTGTGGCTGCTGGGAACTCAGCTGGAGATGACAGGCTCTGCTGTCGGCTCTCTGGGTTGGCAGCAACGGAAACTTCTGAGAGTTACAAACAGAAGTTTGGAAAGAGAGCATGAAGCACTTTCTCTGCTACATTAGAAATCAGGCGACTGATGAGCTGTGGGCCCCTGGGCAAGTTATGATCTAGGGACTGGGCTTCCTCACCTACAAGAGACAAGGACTGGGTTCCCCTGAAATCCTTCTCACCTCGCATGTCCTAATTGTTGTTGGATTGTATAAGCTTACTGGGCTTAAAGAATTTATAGATCAGTATTATTGCAATTGTACAAATAAAAACCTCTTGCTCAGAGCATGAACAGTGGAGAATATAAGAATACCCCAAGCTCTCCGGGCTCACTAACTGAAGGAGGAACGTGCCAATGCCTCTGTGACCCTGGACTCAGACTGTGCTCTTCACCCCTATCTGTTCAGCACCATGGAGTGGCCCCTTCTCCAGCCTCCCTAAATCAGAAAAATGGCACCGTTAAGCGTCCCTGTTGCAAATGCCAAATATTGTACTAATCAACTGAATGTAACCTTCATTTCAAACACGTTGAATTTTGACCATTAATCCTAAAGCAGATTTTAAACTTGTTCCACAGACAAACATGGAAATGCCATTACTAATTGCCTGGGGCCTGGATAAAGCAACATTTCACATCTAAAAGGACGTGAATAGGGAGGTCGTGAGAAGGCTGCCTCCTCCCCAGTCAGCTCCCCCGGGGGGCAGAGTCCTCCGGATCCGGAGACCACCTAACATACCAGCTGCCGCTGGTAAAGGTTCAAGGAATTCCAGCCACTGAGCAGCCTTTCCTAGCTCATCTGATCCGACTGCCTTCCAGCTAGCCCCAAAGTGGGGGAAAGCCAGGAAGAAGTGGATAGGGAAGCAGGGGTCCCAGGGAGAGCAAGGAGGGCACTGCTCCTAGGGTGCCGGGCTCCTGGGGTGCCCAGAGTGGCCCTACACATGTGTGCGGGGGTGGGAGAGGAGGCTGGCAGGAGAAAGGGCTCCAAAGACACCTCTCCCTTCTCATCACTGTGCTTGGGCTGCTTCTCTTGGGCCTGGGATTTCTCCATCCCTGTCCCTCCCATCCTGGACAGTTACTGAAAACCTACTACAGGCTGGATGTGCATCCTGAGTCTCGCAGTGCACTTGGTACACATGCCCGCTTTGTACCTAGCATGGATGTCAAGACGAATCAGGCAGGCCCTGCCGCTTTAGAGTTAGCCACCTACAGAGGAGCCAATTCCTATAAAACTGTGCAAAATGCACGGAGGGCAGCATCAAACTACAGAGAAACAAAACGCCAGGGAAGCACAAGAGAGGCTGGGGGTGGCCAGTCCTGGCAGAGGTGATGACTGGGTTTTCATCAGGCAGGTGAGTGTGGGCTAGAGGGGAGAATGGGGTGGGGGCAGTGGCTCCCCCCAGTGGCCTGTTATCCTCTAAAACAGTGGTCCCCAACCCTTTTGGCACCAGGGACTGGTTTCATGGAAGACAATTTTTCCACAGACCAGAGGGGGTTGGGGGTGGGGGTGTTTCGGGATGATTCAAGTGCATTACATTTATTGTGCACTTTATTTCTATTTTTACATTGTAATATATAATAATTACACAAACCTCTCTGCTGATGATAATCTGTATTTGCAGCAGCAGCTCCACCTCAGATCAGGCATTAGAGTCTCATAAGGCGCATGCAACCTGGATCCCTCACATGCACAGTTCACAGGAGGGTTCGTGCTCCTGTGAGAATCCAAGGCCACTGCTGATCTGACAGGAGGCGGAGCTCGGGCGGTGATGTGAGCAATGGGGAGTGACTGTAAATACAGATGGAGCTTTATACTGGCCTGCCGCTCACCTCCTGCTGTGCAGCCTGGTTTGTAGCAGGCCATGGACTGGTACCAGTTCACAGAGCAAGGATGAGGAGGGAGTGTTTTTAGGCAGATTAAAGCAATGCAGTGGAGATTCCAGAGGGCATAGGAGACTACTAAGCAAGTCATTAACCTCCCTGAACCTCAGGCTCTTCTGATAAACCCACCCAAAAACAATATTCAGTAAAAATGTATAGTGTGTCTGCCTATGATGTACCAGGCACAGCTAGGGATAACAGATACTATACTTTACACAGCTATTTTGTCCCATTTTGTCAGCCACACCCAACTTACTCTGCCTCTTCGTGGACTTTGGGATTTTACTCTGCACTATAGATAGATACGGTCCTGTCCTTCCCAGGCAAAAGGATAAATAAGATGTACTATAGGCCAGTGCCGTGCCACCTCCTCACCACATGGCATGCACAATTTGGGTAGCAGCAAAGCTCTTGAAGGGAACACTCTATTTCCCTTGCACCTTGCTCCTTCCACAAGGAATTCTGTTTGAGAATGACTGATTGCTTAGCAGCTTTCCCAGGAGGTAAGACATGAAGACTAAAAACTGATCCCACCTGTCCTCTGAAACAAACAGCTGAAGCTACTCTTACTGTACCACTGTTTTCTGGATGGAACATCAAACAGGGACCGCCACTCATCTAAGTTACTAATTCTTGTTCCTTCTCTATTCAGGGCTGCATTTTTGGCTTTGTTTCCTGGACACCCAAGGCAGCCTCGGCACCACTAGAGATTTCTGGTTGTTACAGAAGATCCCCATGAAGGAATGTGCCTCCGTGTTGCTTTGATATGTTTAATAAGTATTTTCAATAACAGTTCACTGATATTTAAGCTGTTGTGCACCTGTATAAGAAAGTTTACAAAAGGGAAAAGTTTAAATACCTCACAGATTAAAGTAACTAAGAAATTCCTCTCAGTTCCACAAAGATGGGGGAAAATCCAAAGCTCTAAAATCATCAGATGTAACATCATCCGGTCGTTAGTGGTAAACACCATGCATGTTATGGTTAGACAGTGGCTCTCAAACTGGAGCAGGTGTCAGAACCGTGGAGAGGGTGTGTGAAAATGCAGACTGTGCCTGTGGTTGCCCCCAAGCCTACCACCAGCCACCAGGTTTTGATTCTCTGGGTCTGGGGCAGGGCTCGAGAATCCGCATTTCTACCAGGTTCCCAGGTGATGTGGGTACTGCCGGTCTGGGGACCACACCTTGAGAACCAAGGGTTGAGAGCAGCACTGTCCATGGTAACGTAATACAAGCCACATATGTCATTTACACTGTCTAGTAGCCACATTTAAAAAAAGTAAAATGAAACAGGTAAAAGTAATTTTAATAATATATTTTCTTTTACTGCAAATATCCAAAATATTATCAATATGCAATCAATATAAAATATGTTAATGAGGCATTCTGCATTTTTTTGGTTCTAATCCTTCAAATCTGGTCAAAAATAGGAAGCCTGAAACAAGACACCAAAAGTAGAACTAAAAACCCAACTTCAGATACTGGGCTGAGCTGAAGGAGCAGTGAAAGAAGGTTGTGGGGACGTGGAGCCTAGGCGGGGATGGGCCCCTCATCCCGGCCATGTTAAAGCCCAGGGCTGTTAGCCATGGCTGTCTTGGTTGCAAATGATGGAACATCGGCTCAGGCTTGTATTTTACACTTACAGCACATCTCAGTTTCAACTAGCCACATTGCAAAGGCTCCGTTACCACATGTGGCTAATGGCTACTGCTTGGGACCACGCGGGTTCAGAGCACTCCCTAGGAATGATTACATAAGACTGGCCAGATCCCCAAGACTCATCTAGAATATGCCGGCACTATAAGACTCTGCCTTCGTCACCTAGCTGACCCCTCCAGGGGTGGGAAGTGCTGACTGAGGCTACCCCAATACAGAGCACTGACCCCTGGTAACAGCAGACTGGACAGGGTCAGTAGGTGACTCATGCAGAGCAGAGACCTTCCCTGGTTTTTTTCTTGTTGTTTGACGCTTTTTTTTTTTTTTTAACAAGTAGGAAGTGAGCAAAGAAGCAGCCAGGCCTTCCCAGGGATGCAGGAGCTTTGGGATGCTTCATGCCACATGGCAAAGGAGGCTGGGTGTCAGCCCTGAGAGAAATAGAGGGCCCAAGATGGGGAGGAAGCCCTGGGGTTCCATTCCCCGGGCCCAGCCTCTCCACAGTCCAGTGAAAAGGAAGCTGTTGATCTGTGCAGCATACTCCTTTTCTGCTGAAGCAAGCTTGAGCCGATGTTCCGTCATTTGCAACCAAGACAGCCATGGCTAACAGACCTGGGCTTTAACATGGCCGGGATGTGGGGCCCATCCCCATCTGGGCTCCACATCCCCACAACCTTCTTTCACTGCTCCTTCAGCTCAGGCCAGTATCTGAAGTTAGATATTTAGTTTGACTTTTGATGTCTTGTTTCAGGCTTCCTATTTTTGACCAGTTAAAACCTATCTACTAGCAAAAACAAAGACCATATGATCCTCTCAATAGATGCAGAAAAAGCATTCGACAAAATTCAACACCCTTTTATGATAAGAACGGTTACCAAAATAGGCATAGATGCGACTTACTTAAAAATGATGCAAGTCATATATGACAAACCCACAGCCAACATCACACTAAATGGGGAAAAATCGAAAGCATTCCCACTTAGAACTGGAAACAGACAAGGTTGCCCTCTATCATCGCTTCTATTCAACATAATGCTAGAAGTCCTAGCCAGAGCAATCAGACAAGAGAAAGAAATCAAGGACATCCAAATGGGGGCAGAAGAGGTCAAATTATCTCTCTTTGCTAATGATATGATCTTATATCTAGAAAACCCCGAAGATTCTGCCATGAGACTACTGGAATTGATAAACAAACTCAGCAAAGTCTTAGGTTACAAAATCAATGTACAGAAATCAGTAGCATTCCTATACGCCAACAACAGTCAAACTGAGAACCAAATCAAAGACTCAATACCCTTCACAATAGCAACAAAGAAAATAAAGTACCTAGGAATATATTTAACTAAGGAGGTAAAAGATCTCTACAGGGAGAACTACGAAACACAGAGAAAGGAAATAGCAGAGCACATAAACAGGTGGAAAACCATACCATGCTCGTGGATCGGAGGAATCAACATTTTAAAATGTCTATACTACCCAAAGTGATCTACAGATTCAGTGCAATCCCTATTAAAATACCAACATCATTCCTCACAGATCTAGAAAAAATAATTCTCTGCTTTGTATGGAAACAGAGAAGACCCCATATAGCAAAAGCAATCTTAAGCAAAAAGAACAAATTGGGAGGCATCAATTTACCAGACTTCTAACTATACCACAAGGCTATAGTAACTAAAACAGCATGGTACTGGCAGAAGAACAGAGACATAACCCAATGGAACAGAACTGAGAACCCAGATATAAAATCATCCTCATATAGCCATCTAATCTTTGACAAAGTAGACAAAAACATACACTGGGGAAAAGAATCCTTATTCGATAAATGGTGCCACATGTAGAAGCCACATGTAGAAGCCACATGTAGAAGACTGAAACAGGATCCACACCTTTCACCTCTCACAAAAATCAACTCACAGTGGATAACAGACTTAAACCTAAGGCATGAAACTATAAGAATTCTAGAAGAAAAGGTTGGAAAAACTCTTATAGACATTGGCCTAGGCCAATTTATGAAGAAGACCCCAAAGGCAATCAAAGCAACAACAAAAATAAATAAATGGTACCTGATCAAATTAAAAAGCTTCTGCACAGCCAAAAAAACTATCACGAGAGCAAACAGACAACCTACAGAATGGGAGAAAATATTTGTAAGTTACACATCCAATAAAGGGCTGATAACTAGAATCTATATAGAACTCAGTAAAATCAGCAAGAAAAAAATCAAACCACCCTGTCAAAAAGTAGGCAAAGGACATGAATAGAAACTTTTCAAAAGAAGATAAACTAATGGCTAATAAACATATGAAAAAATGCTCAACATCTCTAATCATCAGCGGAATGCAAATCAAAACCACAATGAGATATCACTTATCTCCAGTGAGAATGGCCTTTTTCAAAAAGTCCCAAAACAAAAAATGTTGGCATGGTTGTGGAGAGATAGGAACAATTATGCACTGCTGATGGGATTGCAAACTAGTACAACCTCTGTGGAAAGCAATATAGAGATACCTCAAAGAGATACAAGTAGAACTGCCATGTGATCCAGCAATCCCATTATTGGGCATCTACCCAAAAGATATTCTATAAAAAAGACATCTGCACTCGAATGTTTATAGCAGCACAATTCACACTTGTAAAGATGTGGAAACAACCCAAGTGCCCATCAATACATGAGTGGATTAATAAAATGTGGTATATGTATACCATGGAGTACTACTCAACCACAAAAAACAATGGTGATCTAGCACCTCTTGTATTATCCTGGATAGAGCTGGAACCCATTCTACTAAGTGAAGTATCCCAAGAATGGAAAAACAAGCACCACATGTACTAACCATCAAGTTGGTTTTAAC